>NC_091211.1:15746383-15871383 GCF_040958095.1 Procambarus clarkii
CTGCACTACCCCGGGTGGGCCTCAGCTTTTCACGGGAGCGCGCGGTTATTCTTTAAAGTGAACGTGATCCCTTTTCAACTTTGTCCCCTCAATTCTCGTTCAAGGTTTTTCAATTTGATATCAATGTGTTCGCAATAGAATTCTCTACAGGACTAAAGGCACATAAAGCCCAAAAGCCCGGCGTACCATCCACAACAAACAGAGAAAGTGAGTGCGTGTTACCTGGGAGAGCCCAAGAGCGATAAAATGTGTACACTCTTTTCACTTTTGTCACCTCAATTCCCGTCCTAGGGCTTTCATTTTGCTATCATTGTGTTCGCAATAGAATTCCCAACAGGAGTACATGCATATAAAGTAAAAAAAAAACGCGGGGCGCTCCACCTGCCGACAAGATGAAAGTGGCCCAAAAAGAGAACACTGCGCCACCCCAAGGCACCTCTCATTACATTAGAGCGCACGGTAATACTGAACAGTGTATTCTCTTTTCCACTTTGTCATCTCATTTTTCGTCCTAGGTTTTTCAAATTTGGTATCAATGTGTTTGCAATAGAATTCTCTACCAGACTAAATGCATATAAAGCCCAAAAGCCTAGCGAGAAAGTAAGAGCGTATTACCCAGAAGCAAGCAAGAGCAATAAAATGTGTACACTCTTCACTTTGGACATCTCAATTCTCATCCTAGGTCTTTCATTTTGGTAACATTGTGTTCGCAACAGAATTCCCTACAGGAGTATATGCAAATATAAAGTCCAAAAGCTAGGCATACCACCCACAGCAAACAGAGAAAGTGACTGAGCGTAATCCCAGTGAGTACTAATAAAATGGATACTGTTTTCAACTTTGTTACCTCAATTCTGGTCCTAGATCTTTCATTTTGGTATCAATGTATTCACAATGAAATTCCCTACAGGAGTACATGCATATAATATCCAAAACCACGGCGCGCCCCTCCCGAAGCAGCCACCAATTTGCCGTCACCGCCGACGCAATGCTGTGTCGTTATTGGAAATGCGTCTATTAAAAAAACGACGCAATGCCGAGTTGTTACCGAGCGAAAGTGTTAAGTGCCACTGGATACATACACAGGTCTACACATGCACAAAAAATAAAATTACACAAATTATTTTTCCTCAGAATGGAAATACATTTGGATATAAAATATATGGAAAATTGGAAATAAACTAAAAAAACCAGCGTTAAATGTAATGAAACGCCATTTTCTGGGCGAGACCCAGAGGCTTCCCGGAGTTATCCAGGCTGATATGTAACTTAGCTTTCTAGCATTAGTCAAAGTGCATGGGAACTACATTCCCATGGAACTACGAGCCAGAACCTGGCCCCCCTTACAGAGGCGCAAGGAGCAATGGCCTATAGAAACCCCCATGTGGTTGGAAGCATTTTTTGTCTGCCATCGACCAGGTCTGGCACCCAGAAAGGGGACAAACTGCGAAAAAGCAACTGACGAGTGTGTTGCCCTGAACCCAAGCAGTGCTCAGGGCGATTCCCGCGCTGACCAGAAAATGGAGGCGAAGGCAGCGCCCGCCCTGAAGCAGGCACCACTGACCCCCCACAGTGAGAGGAACCCTGAGCCCTGGCATAACCCATACGGGAAGGCCCTACAAGCCCTCCCCCACCCTCTTGGAGAACCAACAAGACGAACATAGGATGGCAACTAGCCAAAGCCGCCTGCAGATACTGCACAACCGCAGACTCTGCAAACGGCAGCGGACAAAAAAGGCAAAGACAACCAAGTGCCAGGGCCTAAGCAAAACCAAGGAAGAAGCAAGCACTGCCAGCTGACATGTGAGCCGTGAAGCAAAAAATTACAAAACCGCATCCCACAGGAGCGGCACAAATGGTGTCAACAATGCAGACGACGCACACATTGCGACGGCAACGCACCAAACCCAGAGGCGGCCCCAAGCACCTCTACATCTAACCCAAACCAATCCGATAACAGCTCGAGGGTGAAGAAATGCAGCGCCAAAGCTAGCAGGCCATGAGTATGCAAGTCCTCTGTGACCAAGGCAGCCAAAAGGGAAGGAACCTGCACATGAAGCTGCACCACATCCAACATCCCGCGGAAGGGTAGGGGTAAACAAGACGCATGGAGATGCTCAAAGTCGCCCCCCCAGGAACCTGCAATACCATTGGAGCCTTCCCCCACACAAGTGCGCAGAACATGAGCATAGCATCCAATGAAAAGAGTGGGCAGTCTGCCAAGCAGGACAACTCCAGAACTCATAACGATTCGAGTACCGACAGAGGTCCATACAGTACACGAAAGCATAATCCAGGTCGCGCAAGAGGTAAGCCGCAAGGGCTACCCGCACCACATGAGAAGGGGCATGGGAAGCCAAAAACCTCTGGAAGACGGACCAAGGAAGCTACAGGAACACGGAACCAAATCCGGGGAGGGGTTGACGCCAAATCCAAATCGTACCTGGAGGGAATGAAAGATAACCCCTCTCCATGTAACAACAAGCCCTGCTCCAAGGGAACAAAAAATCCAGATGGGGTCCAATGGGGTCCAAAGCCCACAAGTCAACCCCTCCCGAGGACCCGGAGCCGAGCCATCCCCTCCAAAGCCCCGGCTGGCCTCACAAGAAAAAGCTAGGGCAGCCAAAAAATCACTAAGGAAGGGTCAGACCCATATGCATTGGCAGGAGGAACAGGCTTGAATGCCTCCGCTGCCATCCCGGAAGGGGACACCCCTGAAACTGCCCGAATCTCAACACCAACCAGACCCCGCCCCACCCCTAAACCCACTCACAGGTTGGAGCCGGAAGCCAGGGATGGCCGGGAGACCAGATGCACAACAAAAGGGGAAGGAAGGGTGGAAAGCACAAAGACGAAGCAACTCTCACCCTCAAGTCCGGGACCTGAAAACCAAAACAGCAGTTTTGGGGCATCCAGGGAAGCGACCGACACATCGCGTTGCAGCAACAGAGCTCAGTATTCAATGTAGCTGCTGCCTGCACCCCCAGATCATGATTAAAAGCGAGGGAGAACAGCACACACGAACAACAACGTCACATGACTCCGGGTCAAAAGAACCACTGACCCAACAGGCAGCATGGCAGAGGCACAACTAGTGAATGTCACCCTGAGACAAAAGGATAGAGCAACCAACAACCTCACACACAGCGAGAAGGGACTTGAGGGTCACATCCAACAGACCACGGAGTCCCCGCGGGGTTTCCCAGGGCCCTTAGCCTCAGCGACACGTTAACACTTTCATCTGGGCTGGTTTTAAAATGCGCACCTATCGTGATGGAGCAACCTCAGTGCAGCAGGTAACTGTCAATAAGCCGAATGCAATCTGTGACTACAATACAAAGATGAAAGGTGTTGATCACTTTGACCAAAGTATCTAATATCATTTCACAAGGAAAACTCACAAATGGACGAGGAAAATTACCTTCTATTTTGTGCAAATGGCTATCTACAATGCTTATGTGATGTACAACTACTACACAACATATGGAAGGACTCCACTAAACACATGTGGGCAGGAATTGAGAGTGTAGCTGGAAGGCGCCTGGGCACTCACTCACGGCTAACGCGTGGCCCGTCTTCAACTCGTCGGCGGGTGGAGCGTGACCAGGTTTTTTATTTTATATGCTAATATTCCTCTAGAGAATTTTATTGCAAACTAATTGATACCAAAATGAAAGACCTAGGACGAAAATTGAGGTGACCAGAGCGAAAAGAGTGAACACATTTTATCGCTTTTGCGCGCTCCTTGGTAACTCGTTCGCACTTTCTTTGTTTGCTGCGGGTAATCAGCCGGGCTTTTGGAGTTTATATGCATTTAGTGCTGTAGAGAATTCTATTGCGAACACAATGATACCAAATTTAATTTCATAAGTCGAGAATTGAGGTGACAAAGTTGAGAAGAGTATACACTTTTCAGAATTACCAGGTGCTCCCGTGAAACGCTGGGACCAACATCGCATAGTTGAGGGGTGGCGCGGTGGGTGTGTGTTAAAGTGTTAAGGGAAGCCCAGGCAGGGTACTGCAAACCGGCGCCCGAAACTACCAAGCAAACTTCTAAAAGCTGAACACCCCAGAAAGTGTCCACTCTCGGGGGCCTAGCAGAGGGTACCACCAAGAACACAGAATTGACTAACAAAAGACCTCCCCAAAAGCCAGACACCCGAACTGCCAGTATTACATCAGCCAAGTACTGCTGATTGGATCACCAGCATGGGGGGGTCTGGGGCTCCCCCTCCAGTGATGTAATGAAACACCATTTTCTGGGCGAGACCCAGAGGCTCCCCGGAGCTTACTAGGCTGATATGCTAATGTCAGACTTTGGCATCAGTCATGTGTATGGAGTTCTGTGGGCCTACCGGGGACCACGAGCCAGAACCTGGCCCCCCCTCAGAGAGGCATGGGGAGCAATGGCCTATAGAAACCCCCATGTGGTTGGAAGCATTCTGTGTCTGCCATCAATTGGGTCAGGCACCCAGAAAGGTAAGCATCCCAAAACAAACCCCTATTCTGTTGAAAATATTGCTACCAAAAGCCGAACAAGTGGATAGAACTCTCCTAAAAGAAACGAGCAAACAAGCATGACATCACACGTCGCCACGCCGCTGTACTCAAATATGCTCAAACCACATACCCCTAAGAAGGGGTATGTAGATAAAAGGAGGAAGAGATGCAGATTGGAACGGGAACGGCGTTCCCTATATAAGCAAAGAAAATAAATTGCGGAACAACTTGAGTCACATCTTATCTCAAGAATGACGAAGAAGGCTAGATAGAGAAATAGAAACAATTAGACTAAAGCTACAGGAATTATACAAAATCCAGGAGAGACAAAGAGCAAAAGACCATCAGTGAAAGAGAGAAATCTAAAATATTTGTTCTATGCAAAATCAAGCTCAAAAACTACATCTAGTATCGTGCCCCTGTGAAAGGGAGATGGAACCTTCACAGATGACAACAAAGAAATTAGTAAAATACTGAGGAATCGGTAAGACTTTTCAGCAAGCCACTAAACACACTGAAGATTGATAACCGAAATGAATTTCTCATCGATGTGATACCAACATCAAATCATATATCATATGTCACCCTATCACCACTGGATTTTGAAGAAGCCATAGACAGTATGCCTATGCACTCTGCACCAGGCCCTGATACTTGGAACTCTACATTCCTCAAGAACTGGAAAAAAATCAGTACTGCAGGCCCTTTAGACACATTCTTTGGAAACAAAGCCTAAGTACAGTACTGGCATTATCCCTGACATATTGAAAACAGCAGAGATAGCACCACTGCATAAAGTAGGAAATAAGACAGAGGCAAAATAAAATCCAGACCAATAGCACTAACATCACACTTCATAAAAAATCATTGAAAGAAAGCTAATAGGTAAGATCACAAAATATGTGGAATCACAGCATCTCCATAACCCTTGACTACATTGTTTCAGAACAGGGCGCTCTTGCCTATCACAGTTGCTGAACCACTATGACACGGCTTTTGATGCCATGGAAGACTAGCAAAACAGTGATGTAATTTAAGCAGATTTTACAAAAGTGTTCGACAAATCTGACCATGGTGTTATTGCACACAAAATGTGTTCAAGAGGAATTACTGGAAAAATAGGCAGATGTATCTACAATTTCCTGACTAACAGAACCCAATGTGTAATAGTGAACAAAATAGAATCAGGACCATTCAACCGTGAGGTGCTCAGTCCCCCAGGGTACTGTGTTTGCTCCAGTACTTTTTCTCATCCTCATATCGGACACAGACAAGGACATAATCTATAGTACCGTATCATCCTTTGCAGATGACACTAGGATTTTGTTGAGAGTAGACAACATAGAGAGCACAGCAAACCTCCAATCAGATGTAAATCAGGTCTTTCAATGGGCTACAGAAAATAATATGGTATTTAATGAAGATACAGTAAGTTCCAGCTCCTGCGCTACGGAAAAAATTAAAGCATAAACATGGAAACCACATACAAAATACAGTCAAATCATATCATACAGAATGAAAAAGCATTGTAAATGATTTGGGTGTACTCATGTTGGAAGACTGGATAACAAAACCTTTCAAACTTGAGACACTATACCTATACCAATGATACTTTTCAAGTCACTAGAGCTCTCTAGAGTGGAATGCTGTTGCACAATGACAGCCCCTTTCAAAGGTGGAGAACTTGCTGACCTGGAGAGCATGCAGAGATCCTATACTGCTAGAATCCACTCAATAAAACATCTACTCAGCATCCACTCAGCATCAGAGGCCTAATCTAAACTATTGGGACCGCCTAAAATGCCTAAATCTGTATTCTCGAGAATGCAGGCGGCAGAGATACATAATAATTTACATGTGGAAAAATATTAGAGGGGCTGGTCCCAAATCTGCACATAGAAATAACATCACACGAGAGCAAAATGCATGGCAGGATGTGCAGAATACTCCCATTGAAAAGCAGAGGTGCAATAGATACTCAAGAGAGAACTCAACATCAGAGGCCCGAGGCTGTTCAACATGCTTCCACTACACATAATGGGCATAACTGGCAGATCCAACACAATGTTCAAGAGAGAACTTGATAAACACCTCCAAAGGATACCTGATCAACCAGGCTGTGATTCATACATCAGGCTGCCAGCAGCCGCATATAGCAGCCTGGTTGACCAGTCCAGCAACCAGGATGCCTGGTCAGGAACCAGGCCGCGGGCACATTGATCCCAGAAAGCATCGCAAGGTAACCCCCAGTGACATAACGTACAATGGCCTTGTAAAACACTTACCTCAACCCCTCTTTCAAGATCACGAATTTGTGGTCCCTTGGGTGCACCTCCAAATACACATGTGGACCGGATCTTTGAGGATGCCCCATAGTCCTGTGCAACTGTTAGTATCTGCTGGGCAAGTTCTCTGGTGGGGGCTAGGATGAGTGAAATTGGACCATCGCCTCGCTCCAAATATGGTTGGTTGTTTATATGCACAATTGCTGGCAGGATGTATCCTAACGTTTTGCCAGAACCAGTCTGAAATTAAATGAATTGGGAATGAATACATTCTTTATCACAGACAGTATTTATACAGTATATGAAAAATTCCTATCATTTTATTGAAGGACAATTTTATACAAAATATTCTCACCTGGGCAATACCAACAAAGTCCCTTCCCTGAAGTGCAATAGGCCACCCTTGACCTTGAACTGGTGTTGGTTGTTCATAGCCTAGTCTTCTGATTTCTGCCATAACATAGTCCGGAAAATTATAATCGCTAAAGTACTGGATGGGGTTTGGGATGTTCTTGCCACGTAGTGTAATTTCCTTCTCATTCCTGTATGAAATATCCATTGAGAGCAAAAGAATTACATAAAAAAATTAAGTCGTTCAAACATTTGAGAATGAAGGGCATTTCAACACATAAATGTATTTCTTCTTATTACTGTATTATTATTATTATTGAGAAAATACACTAGGGCTGTAAGGTGGCACGAACCTACGACCAAGGCATTGCTAGCCCCCATACTTTACCACTAGACCACCACTGACTTGTGTTATGACCCCAGGTAGCCTGAAGAACGAATCTACCGCTATGAGAATTATTCGACCAACTAGACCCAATTGAGAGGTCAAAGGAAATGTATATGTGAATATATATTAAATACTTGGCAAATGTTAATGAATAGTTTAAAAGCATGGGCAGAGGATGAACATATAAATAAGTGACATGACATGAGATGTCGAGATTTTGCTGACAAGGTACGAGGCTCACTGTGGATGTCACGACCTCATTTGAACAGCAGAGGTTGTGAGAGGAGGTTGTACTGTGATTATACCCCTGGCAGTAAAGGAAGAACTCCTAGTTGTATGCTCCATCAAGAGGAGAGAACCAGTCGGGCGTTTATGTATGAAGCCCGAGGATGACTTAAAGTGCTCAAGTCAGAACTAGGAGAAGCCTTGTGAGCAGAGGGAGGGGGAGGGGAGGGGTTGGAGGGAGGAAGGGACTACAGGTAGGGGGTGGAGGGGGGACGGGGGAGGCGGGACACAGCTGTGAACAGAGTGACAGAAAATACTAATTCACAAAAAGAGGGGATTGAGGAGATCATTCCAAACAAGGAGAGATCGGAGAGTCACGGCAGCTCAAGTAGTGTGTGTGCACAGGACAACGAGGCCAGTGTTGGAGCCGCACCCCTAGATATGTGACGCTGAACCTCTCTCCAAGATCAAGAGGCGTACAGGGTGATCTCCTGAGAAAAATTCAAGCACTCCAGAGTTCATTGCTGGTCGACCGACGGTAGCAGGAACATGGCTGCCGAGGTCGGTTGTCTGTTCCGGCAGAGAGTGGTTGGGGGGGGTGTTGTCTACCTGTACGCAAGTAACAGTCTGGTGCAGCAACTAGAGCTCTCTTTGGAGGTTCCATAAGCTCCAACCTTCTCAGGTCACGACATTTGCAAGGCATACAATCAGATTTCTACTGAAATCACAGTAAGTCTGGAGGCCCCTACTGAAAGCCAGTCCCAGTGTTTACACATGATCCACAACCACTCGGGTGGAAGGCCAGTGTGGTCCTACACCTTACGCACCAACTTCAGAAACACAGAGATCACATTTACGTGATATATATATAAATGAGAAAATCTACTAGGGCTTTGAGGTGGCGCAAACCTAAGATCTTGGCATTGCCTAGCATATGAAGTCTGTCTGAAACATGTTCCTTTGAGGAAAGCCAGAAAGAGGTCCAATGTAGAAAGATAACACAGACGACATTACAAAAGGAGGAAGAAATTAACAGAAATGCTTAAGCAGACACGACTCTCCATACAAAGAAGAAATAATTTAAACAAGGAGATTGAAGAAATCGAACAGAGACTGAAGAAAGGCAACTAGAACAGAAAGCAATTCAAGAAATAAAGAAAAACCCAAAATATTTCTTCAAATATGCTAAATCAAAAGCGAAAACCACTGCCAGTATTGGACCTATTCGTATTAGTGAAGGTTCATACACTGAGGATGACAAAGAAATTAGTGAAATCCTCAGCATGAAAGTGGAAGATTCTGATATTTTCTTTATGAATGATACTCAAACACCTGTAAATATAACTGATATCAACACGAGCGTGGCAGATTTTGAAAGAGAAATTGACAATATGCCAATGCACTTAGCCCCGGGTCCAGACTCATGGAATTCAATATTTACAAAGAAATGCAAAGTGCCAGTAGCACAGGCACTCAGTATAGTGTGGAGGAAGAGCTTGGACACGGGAGAGATACCAGATGCGCTTAAAGCAGCAGACATTGCCCCTCTACACAAGGGTGGTAGCAAAGCATTGGCAAAGAATTATAGACCAGTTGCACTAACGTCCCACATAATAAAAGTATTTGAGAGAGAGATCAGGAGTCAGGTCACTAGATTCATGGAAACCAATGTCCTCCACAATCCAGGCTAACATGGATTTAGAGCAGGAAGATCATGCCTCTCACAGCTGCTTGACCACTATTACAAAATCACTGAGGCATTAGAGGAAAAACATAATGCAGATATACACAGATTTTGCAAAGGCATTCGACAAATGTGACCATAGAGTGATTGCACACAAAATGAGGTCAATGGGTGTAACTGGTAAAGTAGGACGCTGGATACTCAATTTCCTGTTGAACAGAACACAATGAGTAACAGTCAATCAAGTAAAATCGAGTAGAAAATCAGCAGAAAGTAACATGATGTTTAACAGTGATAAATTCCAGGTACTCAGATACGGCAAAAATGAGGATCTTAAACATAATACAGGGTACAAAACACAATCGAATCTGCCCATAGTAGGAAAACAGCATGTCAAGGATTTGGGAATAATGATGTCCGACGACCTAATGTTTAGGGAGCATAACCAAGCAAGTATTGCGTCAGCCAGAAAAATGATAGGATGGATTGCGAGAACCTTCAAGTCCAGAGATCCCATCACAATGGTTGTACTCTTCAAATCACTTGTGTTGTCCCGTCTTGAGTACTGCTCAGTACTCACTTTCCCCTTCAGAGCAGTTGAGATTGCTGAAATTGAGGGAATACAGAGAACATATACGGCACGCATAGACGAGATAAAGCACCTAAATTGTTGGGATCGTCTCAAAGCTCTCCAAATGTACTCACTAGAAAGGAGACGAGAGAGATACCAAATAATATACACATGGAAAATACTGGAGGGACAGGTCCCAAATCTACACAGTAAAATAACAACGTACTGGAATGAATGACATGGAAGAAAATGCAGAATAGAACCAGTGAAGAGCAGAGGTGCCATGGGCACAATCAGAGAACACTGTATGAACATCAGAGGTCCACGGTTGTTCAACGTCCTACCAGCGAGCATCAGAAATATTACAGGAACAACCGTGGACATCTTCAAGAGGAAACTAGATTGTTTCCTTCAAGGAGTGCCAGACCAACCGGGCCGTGGTGGGTATGTGGGCCTGCGGGCCGCTCCAAGCAACAGCCTGGTGGACCAAACTCTCACAAGTCAAGTCTGGCCTTGGGCTGGGCTTGGGGAGTAGAACAACTCCCAGAACCCCATCAACCAGGTATTGCCAGCCACATACTCTACCACTGGACCATCGTTGGTTTGTAGTAAAAGACACAAGTTTCCTATGTAGTAGACTAGGTTTCTAATGAAATCACAGGAAGGATGTGTGTGTGATGTGGTACGACCAAGGCATTGCCTTGGTCGTACCAAGGCAATGGTCGTACCACATCACAGCTTGGTCGTATCATTGCACAACCAGTACTGGTACTTGTAATAATAATAACAAACGGTTATTATTACTGCAAGAATGGAAAACAAAATTTGAAATTTCATGTGCACCTGGAAATCAACCTAAAAATTGGTGCGATATTTGAGGGTTAATCCAACGGTGAAAGCATGTTGGAAGACATGTCCACCAGACACTTTTATAACAGGAGTGAGCTTTTGTTGTACTGTAACCCCGCAATTATCCGGGATTCAAACATCCGGAAAACGCCCTTATACGGCCAAAATCGTGATCAGATAAAGTTATCACAATATCCGGCCAAAATGGCCACAGGAACCGGATAAAAGCTGGTTTGGCCAGATGAAAATTCGGCCATACCGTATTAATCCCATCTGTGGCTCTAAACGCATGGTGGAGGAGGGGGTGGGGTGGGGTGGGTGGGTGGTGAGTGTCGGGAGGGACCATTTGGGTACAGGAATTACCATTAATTTTAGTACAATTAATCATAGCCAAAAAACAAATGAAATAAGTACTAGTAATTATGTAATAACAAATAAATAAGTTTCCTAAAAGCAATGTGCACAGGCTGAAGTTTCCTTAAAAAATATTGTGAATTTTTTTCCTCCTGGCGGCCTACGTAACGTGCTATAGCTGCCCCACCCCAAGTGGACCCGTCCAACACTGGTCAACCCATGTGCTCCCGTCCCTCGTGTTATACACAGTGCTGCGCCATTAGTGAAATATTTTTTTTAAATAACTTTTTTATTTTCATAGTAACTTTGAACATTTTTGGCCAAGACAATGTCTGGTAGCAAAATCAATCGTTCTGGAGGTGTTAAGAGGAAGAAAGTTGTCCTAACAATTAAAGACAAGTCACTGTTATACACCTCAACCAGTGCGGGCCTCACAGTGCTGCGCCATTAGTGAAATATTTTTTTTAAATAACTTTCTTAATTTTCATAGTAACTGAACATTTTTGGCCAAGAATATGTCGTAGCAGCATCAATCGTTCTGGAGGTGTTAAGAGGAAGAAGGTTCTCCTAGCAATTAAAGACAAGTTACGTGTTGTTCAACCAGTGAGGCGTCACAGGCAGCCAAGCGCCTTCAACAAGTGAGGCATTACAGGCAAGCCAAGTGCTTTCAACAAGTGAGGCATCACAGGCAAGCCAAGCGCCTTCAACAAGTGAGGGCATGCAAGCGCTTCAACAAGTGAGGTGCAAGCAAGCGCCTTCAACAAGTGAGGCCTCACAGGCAACCCAAATGCCCTCAACCAGTGAGGCTTCAGCAGCTGGCAGTCAAAACTAACTTAGCTTAATGAACTGTACAGTAATTTTAAGTGTTAATTTTAGTGTTGTGTTAGTATAGGTTACGTAAATTGTTAAGAATTTTTAACTTCAAGATGTGTGGCATCAATCAAGAAGACGAACACCAACAAGGTAAGTTGAGGTTTCTAGTTGAATATTTAATAATAATATGTGGCAAGGCAATTCAAATTATGTTGTTTGTAGTATAAAAATAGTTGGAAATGGTCACTTTTTTACTCGTAGGTGAAAAAGTACCATTATCCGAAAAATGTGATAATCCGGCTGGGGGTCCTTCCCATATAGTCCGGATGATCGAGTGGAGACAGTACTGTAGTTTATAGTTTAGTACAATAAAAATCAGTTAATATAATTGTAATGGACTTTCCAAAAAAATAGGAGAATTACATGAAGAAAATAAATGGCAACAGCTGTAGATCTAATTATGAAAGTTATCTAATAAATACGTGTACATGTATTAAACTTAGGAATATACATAAATATAAAATACATGATAGATGATGATTGGATACATGAGCCTAATTAACTATTTTGTGGAGAGTAGCATGCGTGTGTAAAGGCAATGACAGGAATTGTCTGAATATTTCTTATCAAATGATAATGATATGCAAGATCAGAGGATATGGTAAAAGGTTGATGGTACAGTGGTACCTCGGAATGCGATTGTCCCTGTATGCGAGATTTTCGGAAGGCGAGGTGTATTTACTCCAAAAATTTGTCTCGGAAGGCGATGGTTACTTCGGGAGTCGAGTTTGAACGCGAGTTTGTTGATACGCGTACAGCCGACCTAGCGCGTGGTCGTTCGGCGATCGTCGCCCCTCTGCCCCGCTGCCCCTCAGTTCACCATTGTCTCGCGCGCAGTGACTACCCCCACATCAATTCTTGTCGTGAATTTTCAGTGTTTTGTTGGATTTTTGGTGATTTGTCTATACAATTTGTTATTATATATCTCACCATGAGTCCCAAGAAAGCCAGTGGTAAGGATAAAGGCCAGAAAGCTCATGTGAGGATGACAATAGAGCAGAAACAAGAGATCATTCGAAAGCATGAGAACGGTACACGTGTTGTTGATCTTTGTAGGCAGTACAACAAAGCGACATCAACAATATGCACTATACTTAAGAAGAAAAATAAGATTATGAGTGCTAATGTGGCAAAAGGAGTAAGAACATTAACGACACAAAGACCACAAATACTTGAAGTGGAAAAGTTGTTATTAATTTGGATACACGACAAGGAGTTGAGGGGTGATAGTGTTTCGGAGGCCATTATTTCTGAGAAAGCCAGGGTGTTGCACGAAGACCTTCTAAAGAAGACCCCTGCAACGAGTGATGCAGAAAAGAAAGAGTTTAAGGCAAGCAGGGGCTGGTTTGAAAAATTTAGAAAGAGAAGTGGTATCCATAGTGTTACAAGGCATGGGGAGGCAGCCAGCTCAGACAAACCAGCCGCTGGACGATTTATTGACGAATTTAAAGAGTTTGCAGAGGCTGAGGGATACCTACCGCAACAAGTGTTTAATTGTGACGAAACAGGACTGTTTTGGAAAAGAATGCCTAAGAGGACATACATTACCAAGGAGGAAAAATCCTTGCCTGGACACAAGCCTATGAAAGATAGGTTTACGCTTGTGCTGTGTTCCAATGCGAGTGGCGATTTAAAAATTAAACCCTTGCTAGTGTATCATTCTGAAAATCCAAGGGTTTTCAAACAGTATAATGTGCAGAAAACCCGTTTGTCTGTGATGTGGAAGTCTAATAAAAAAGCATGGGTGACTAGGCTTATTTTTTCGGAGTGGGTGAATGAAGTGCTGTGCCTTGCCATAGAAAAATATCTGCAGGAGAAACAATTGCCACTCAGAGCCGTGCTTCTCCTTGACAATGCTCCTGCTCATCCTCCAGGCTTGGAAGATGATTTGATGCCTCAATGCAATAAATTCCTCACAGTTAAATTCCTTCCTCCTAACACCACTCCTCTAATTCAGCCTATGGACCAGAAAATCATAGCGAATTTTAAGAAACTGTATGAAAGGGCACTTTTCCAGAAATGTTTTGAAGTGACTGAAGCCACAAACCTCACCCTCAAAGAGTTCTGGAGAGAGCATTTTAACATTTTTAGTGCTTTAAAACTCGTTGACAAAGCCTGGCAAGAAGTGACTCAAAGAACCCTGATCTCTGGCTGGAGAAAATTGTGGCCTGAAGGTGTGAGAGAACTAGACTTTGAGGGGTTTGAGCCTATAAATGATGCGCCTATTGTTGAGGAAATTGTTAGTCTAGGCCAGAAAATGGGCTTGGAATTGGATGGTGATGATGTGGAGGAGTTGGTGGAAGAACACAACGAAGAACTGACCACCGAAGAACTCCTAGCCCTTCAACAGGAACAGGAAGCCAACACAGCAGCGAATGATTCTGCAGTGGAGGAGGAGGTGGTGGCAACAGCACCAGCGAATGTCCCTTCTGCAGTAATGAAGAAGGTGTGTCAGATGTGGGAAGAGATTCAAACAACTATTGAACACACTCACCCAGACAAAACTGTAGTAGGCCGTTGTCTTAATCTTTTCAATGACACTGTGATGCCTTACTACAGAGAGAGCTTGCGAAGAAGGGAAAAGCAAGCTTTCATGGACAAATATTTGGTGAAGAAATCGAGCAGTGAACCTCAACCAGGACCTAGTGGCACTCAGGTTAAACGTCCCAGGGAGAGCACACCAGAAAGGTCCTCACTGCCTGATGTGATTATGGAAGGGGACTCCCCTTCCAAACACTAACTCCTCTCCTCCTCCCCCCTCCTCACCATCTTCCATACGCCTACAGCACTCGACAGTAAGGTAAGTAATAACTGGAACATACTTTTGTAGGTTTATTTAGATGAATTAGGTATAAAAATTTAGTTTGATGTGGGGTTTTTGGGGTAGTCAGGAACGGATTAATTCATTTCCCTTTATTTCTTATGGGGAAATTAACTTCGGAATGCGAGTTTTCGGAAGGCGAGGCGTCTCCAGGAACGGATTAAACTCGCATTCTGAGGTATGCCTGTACCTTCAAGAAAAAGAGGTGAAAGACAAAATTCAGAAATTGAGGAATTAGTGAATGAGTGCAAAAATCAAGTTGTGATCTTTGAGCAAGACTATAAATAAAACCTTGAAAAATGGAATATATTCTAGGAATGTTAAGAATGTCACAGCAAGGGTCACACAAGGAAGGGTCTGGCCAGAATCAGCAACTAGGTATTGTAGTATCATGCAGACTGTCGACATCTCTTGGCATTACACACAGAGATCACACTAACGTGATGCATCAAATGAACAAATCCACAAGGGCCATGACGAGGATTCGAACCTGCATCCGAGAGCATCCCAGACACTGCCTTAATCGACTGAGCTACGACAGGGTAAAAGAGATCTTGTGGATTTGTTCATTTGATGCATCACGTTAGTGTGATCTCTGTGTGTAATGATGTAAGGGCAAAGAGGGAGAACGGCCTATTGACACAGCTCGTGTGCAGGGGAAATTGTGTAAAACCCTGGTTTGTGCCTCGGAGAGGCTACGGGATCCAGTAAGTTCAGTAGAACTTCGGTTTCAACTCTTTTACCCTGTCGTAGCTCAGTCGATTAAGGCAGTGTCTGAGATGCTCCCAGACGCAGGTTCGAATCCTCGTCACGGCCCTTGTGGATTTGTTCATCTCTTGGTATTAATCCACCAATAGGGTCACTTCATGTGGAAATCGGACCCTGGGTGACTACAAGATAATTTTCCCACACCATCACAGTCGAGTAGTTGAGTCTGGCCCCAGGCCGGGATCGGGGCGTAAAAGATCTCCCGAAACCCTTTCCAGGTATGTTCCAGAAAAGGGTATTACATCAAAAATGGGATAAACTAAGAGCTTGGATTTACACACACATATACCCAGTACACACAAGGGATATTGGTAGAAAAGTTGGGTTCGTTTGACTAACACTTGGGAATCACTGGTTTGAATGCCAGGCGGAGTATGCCAGGCATACTCCTAGAGTATGTAGCTCTAGCCTGGAGTCCATACCTAGTTAAACACAAGACAAAGTTAAGAGAAGATTCAGGAGGTATGCCACCAGACTGGTCCCAGAAATGAGAGGTATGAGCTATGAGGAAAGGCTAAGGGAGCTGAACCTCACATCCCTGGAAAACAGAGGAGCAAGAAGAGACATGATAACCACCTATGAAATTATCAGGGAAATTAACAGGGTGAACAAAGACAAACTCTTTAGCATGGGCGGAACATGAACATGGGGACCCAGATGAGCCACAGAGACATTAGAAAGAATTTTTTCAGTGTCAGTAGTTAACAAATGGAATGCATTTAGTAGTGATGTGGGAGGCAAACTCCATACACAGTTTCAACTGTAGATTTGATAGAGTCCCATAGGCTAAGGAATCTGTACACTAGTTGAGAGGCAAAAGAGCCAGAGCTCAACCCTTACAAGCACAACTAGGTGAGTACAACTAGGTACCTATTTACCTAGAGTACATATTTACCTAGCAGTAAATAAGTTCTATTAAGCCTAACACAAATTAATAACAATCCACTTTAAAATCAAATTTTACTTGCCTATATTTTTCAACTTCATAAGCTGGGCGATTGAGTACTGTAGGTGTAGGGTGATAGAAGTTTTTCTCAAAGGGAGTCAGTCTGGAAAGGTCCCATCTCGGTTTCCGAAGACGCTCACCTGGCTGCCTTCCTTTCAACGATGGTCGTCCACCACCAGCAGAACTCCATCCTCCACGTGAACCCCAGTCATCCCTGTCACGTCGACGATCACACGAGCGAGAACGAGAACGGGAGCGAGACCTAGAAGGGGACCTTGGGATTAACTATTTATAAATGAACCTGAAAATGAAAGCACGAATCATGTTGAGCCACTTCGTTCAATCCACGAAGTTGTCATCCTGACAATCTTGGACTGAAGTGGTTTTTCTTTGACTGGTCCTTAGCCCTTAAACCACTCAATACATATTTAGCTGGGGTGAGTAACTATTGGGGAACTGTTCACCACAGCTGTGTGTGTGTGGGAGTACTGCGCAAGATATGAAGAAGATATCTTCAAGATATGAAGCAGTCCTGCTGTCACAGACTGCTAATCTTCGGCAACAGCAGGCCCAGAAAGAGAAAACTGAACAAGGGGTTGCCACATACCCACATCCTGGGCAAGGACAGCACAAACATGCAAAACTTACACAGTGCCAAGGCAGCACCATAAAAAAAAAAAAATCGCGACAAGTCGAATTGGCCCTCACGCCACACAAGCATTCAGATACAGTACAGTATAAGAAAGCCATGCCATACCCCCAAGGAAAACAAAGGTTACCTGGAACCCAGAACAAATCAGGAAATTCATATGGTAATTAATAAGAAATAGCTAACCCAAATTCAAAAGATGTCCGACATATCAAAGATGCAAGGTCCTGATCCTAAACGAGGAACTGAAAGGGCTGATCTCACCGCAGAAGGCAATAGATGGCAATTTGGAAACCTACACACTTGACTAGGAAATACTCAAAACCAGAAATGCAGACAGGAGGAAGCCACAAAGGAATCCATATCAAATAACAGAGGGATGCAACATAATCTCCACATTAATCTAAATATATATCCTTCCTCAGAGGAACCAAACCAATAACCAATCAGGGAGAAAAGGCACACAGTTATCAAACTCAAGATCTTCCCTGGCCATGGATACCCCAGAAATGGGATTGGGGGAATGGCCAGAGTAGAATCAAGCTCCACAGGGCACTGGAGCAGGAAGAGCATAACAGTGAACACAGTGCAAAGATTAATTCAAACATGATTAATTTAGGTGCCAGGCATTATGACCAAAGGTTTAAGATTGGTAGTTTGAGGAGAAAGGTGTACAGTCCCCTGGAGGTGCACAAGCATAACTAAGGTGAAATTACTTCACCAGGAAGCAGTTTGTGAATCTCTGGGCTTTGCTGCCCATCCCTATGGTTTATTTACCTTTCTGCCATGTTTACTCATTTTCTGGTGGCCTTTCTTGACTACCTTTCTGGTGGTCTTTCTTGACAACCTTTCTGGTAGCCTTTTCTTGGTTAGGGTGATCTATGATCCCTCGCACCTCTGTAGAGGGTGCCAGATTTAGGCCTCTGGTCCCCGGTAGGCTTACATATGCTTTGCAAGGACCTGGCTTGGATTGAATTGGGTGGAGATTGCCAGGCAACAAGCACCAAAGCCACCATTAGGCACCTCTCCCAAAGAAACAAAAAGATTGGAAAACTTGCAAGAACAAGATAACGAACAAAAGTAAAATACTGTACAGAGACAATGGGAGAAGAGTGACATTTTGTAGAGATCAAGAGTAATATGTCAGCCCATAATACTATTCAAAATCAACAGCATCTCACCTGAACCACCTTGTCCAACCACTTGGGCTGGACGGTAGAGCGACGGTCTCGCTTCATGCAGGTCGGCGTTCAATCCCAGACCATCCAAATGGTTGGGCACCATTCCTCCCCCCCCCCCCCATCCCATCCCAAATCCTTATCCTGACCCCTTCCCAGTGCTCTATAGTCCTAATGACTTGGCATTTTCCCCCCTGATAGTTTCCTTCCCATCAGCTGAACCACAAACTTTTAACATTGCAACCTCACCTTCATTAACTTGGGTCTGTTGAGCAAGATTGAATACAGTATAAATTTATATGAATTTTACCAAATGATACACTGAAGCCATTTAATGGCAAAATTATTTATAGTCACATGACATTCTTGAAGATGAAACATTGAAACAAACTGTAAAATTATTATTTTTTTAATATACAATACACCATGTATCCAAGATATACTACTTATCTTAGTAGTATTTCAGTAACAAAACCTAAACCGCACAATACATTAATAGCTGTTTTAGTGTCTAGAACCTTAATTTAAATGCCCTACGTGGGATAGGGGCAGCTATAATGCAGCCACGACCGATAGTTGACAAACGCCACCTAGAAAAAAAAATTGTAGCCAACATCCCTGGGTGTGAGAGCTTCAGTATTCAGCGAGCCACCAAGGCCGACGCATGCACCATGAGCGCACAGCACTGCTGTTCAGCTTGTGACCACAGCATTGCCTTAAAATGTCCAAAAATATATATAACTTGTATTATTTAGCCATGATAGTATTACAGAAGTCCGAGTGTGATAAAACTGACCAGGATTCTGATAATAGCAGGATTGTGGTGATATTTAGCGCTGTGTTCCATAGAGGGAGGAGTAATGCTGTGGGACGGAGGGTGGGGGCGTTGTCTTCTGACTGTGTGTGGCCACCTTTTATTGACTGCACTCACCATACCAGCTTAGTGGTTCGCTGTGGTGAACACAAATGTAGATACTTATATATAACGTGTGTATAGTGTAATAACAGCAACAGGAGTAGGTTGGTAGCCGCCATTTTGGTGAGGGAGGTACGTCGTCTGCACGACTTCTCATGTTGTTTACTGGTGGCCACTATGGTCTTTGGGCACCATACCAGCTTATTTGTACAGGTATGGTGAATAAAACAGGTAGATACTTATTACGCTATATACACACATTATATACAACACAACAAACAATATTGTTGGAGGAGAAATATTAGTGTGTCAGGCGTTGAGGACGGCCACCACCAACTGACTGAGTAGCTATGTCTTTACCTTTACTCATCATAAAAGCTTTGATATACAGTTATGGTGAATAAAACATGTAAATATTTATATATAACATCTGTGTATAGTGAATAAATGCAAAAACAGTATTGTGGGAGGAGAATGAGGGCGAGTGAGGTGTTGTTGATGGAGGGAGTGGCAGGAGTGGCTGGCTGGTGTGTGGCGGTCACTCCTTGTTGCATTTTGATTCAATACCAGCTTCAGTGGTTCGTTATGGTGAGAAAAACATGCAGATACTTATATATAACCTGTGTATGCAGTGTAATAACAGCAAAACTATTTGTTTATTGTTTTATGAACATAATAATTGAATCACTAATATGCACACCATAATTTTGAGTACAGCGATGGTTCACACATTTTATTATATAAATAAATCACAATACACACTACTGAATAATATTACTTAAATAAAACAAAGAAAAAATCAATCGGACATTGAAATAATTAGGTAATATATTTGTGGCAACTGCCGCCTGACAGCTCGGGCGGAGTAGACCTCGTCTGGCAAAGGCTCTGTCAACGCCCCTTTTTTGCCAGACTTCCCTACCCTATTGCGGCTAAAATATGCCACCTACGATTTTTTTGTTATTTTTATCCGTGATCAGGAAACACAAATGAGCACTTTTATAAGACGAAAGAATTTTTTTTTTTTTTTTTTTTTTTTTGCACCTTGTGATCCTGTGGTCCTGGGTTCGATCCCAGGTGCCAGCGAGAAACAATGGGCAGAGTTTCTTTCACTCTATGCCCCTGTTACCTAGCAGTAAAATAGGTACCTGGGTGTTAGTCAGCTGTCACGGGCTGCTTCCTGGGGGTGGAGGCCTGCTTGAGGACCAGGCCACGGGGACACTAAAAAGCCCCGAAATCATCTCGAGATAACCTCAAGATGGATTGGTAGCTGAATGACTACCGAAACTACTTTTTTGATTACACTGCTGTATTCCGCACAGAAAGCTGCCCTGGTATGCCAAATTTCACACCTCTCTGGGCACTAGTCGTGATTTAACAGAGTCAAAGTAGGTAATTTTTGTGATATTAACGCACTAACGGGACGAGAACCCATTCAATATGGACCTGTTATTTAAGAACCAAAGCAGATTGAGCTCTAATATTTTGCACATTTTCATTTGGGGTCTAGGGTTACTTTATTACCAAATTTCATTAGATTTAGAAAGGGTCGAGTGGGAGGCCTTTGGTGAATTCACATGGAGTGACCCACAAGTAAGCCAAGGACCATCAACCAGTGAAGCCTCACAAGCAAACCAAGGACCATCAACAAGTGAAGCCACACAAGTAAGCCAAGGACCATCAACCAGTGAAGCCTCACAAGCAAGCCAAGGACCATCAACTAGTGAAGCCTCACAAGAAAGCCAACAGCCTTCAACCAGTGAAGCTTCAAAAGCTAGCAGTCAAAACTGACCTTGCCAAGCTCATGTACTGTACAGCAATTTTAAAGGCAAAGCTCATGTACTGTTAAATAATTATAGGTATTAATTTTAGTGTTTTGTTAGGTTAGGTTACGTAAATTTTCAAGAATTCTCAACTTCAAGATATGTAGCATCAATCAAGAACACGAACTACAAGGTAAGCTGAAGTTTGTTTAAAATTAATTACAATACTGTACTTCAATAGTTTATAATTATAGTCTGTGTGTGTGTGGCAATTCAAATTATGTTGATTGTGGTACAAAAAATTGTGAATATGTTAACTTTTGGACTTCTCCAGTAAGAATTCTGCTTATCTGGCAGGGGAGGAGGGTCCTTCCCAATATAATTCGGATAAGCGAGCTTATACAGTACAGTACTGACTTATCGAGTTATGATGAAAAATTATAAGTGGTTTCCTTGTCATCGGAGCGTTTCTGCGAGCTCCTAGAAAATGTCACTCCTAGAAAATTGCAATGTGCAGCATATAATACACTGTATACAGAACTAGCCATTCCCCCAATCTGAAGACAATGTTATAGTTTGATACAGTACTTTGCGAGTGCTTATAGGCGAGTGTGCACTACAAACCTGCAAAATTAAGACATTTCACCAACATGATTTCTGTTACGTATACACATTTCTTTACGTTTTAAAGATGTGTTAAAATGCTGACAACTGAACCCCAACCAACCAAATACAACATTATTTGCAAACACCAGTACACACTACACTGCTATAGACACACTGGTCCATATGAGGCATGTTTTATTTACACGTGTATCTACCACCACTTGGCCACTGGTTCCACTTAAAAACTCTGTATACCAATGCTTACCTAAAACTTTTATATCCATATTTGCCCATTTTGAGGCCATTATGAACAAATAATAAAATCAGAGCAGAAGCACTGAAAATTAAATTTAGAAATACAGTGGAACCTCAGTACTCAAACTTAATTGGTTCCAGAAGGCTGTTCGAGTGCCGATATGCATGAGTACCGAATAATTTTTCCAATAAGGAATTATGTAAATTCAATTAATCCATTCCTGACCACAAAAAACACACTAACAAAGATAAAATAAATGCAAATTTATGCCCACTTTTTGATAATTCATTGCGTTGGGGGGGGGGGGGGGACTGGCAGCTAGGGTGTATTTATAGACGTTTGGCTTATATCAGTGCCTGCCCCCTTCCCCCAGGATGCAACCCCACAACAAGCTCACTAACTCCTAGATACCTATTTACTGCTAGGTGAACAGGAGCATTAAGTGATAGGAAATGAACCAAACCATTTCTGTCATGCCCGGGATTCGAACCAAGAATTCTCGATTTAGAGTTGAGAACAAACCCAACTGCATTAACCAGGACTGTTTAACTCTTGGATAGTGACTATGGAGAAATAGTCATATACGTCTATGCAAAAAAATTAAAGAATTCCCCAAAATAATTTTTTATTATACTGTAGAATTATTAATTTGTATGCAAAATGTAAGAAAAACACAAAAATACGTGAATATTTATTTCACTGGGTGGAAGTGGCTGTGTCTGGCAGTTGTGAACACCCCGTGCTCGACTTTGCTGACACTTCCTATTTTATCCTTGGAAGTTTCACCTATTGTTTAATCACTTGTTTTTCATTTACACCCACAGAGAGCTCTTACTGTATATCCATATTTGCCTCATACATGTAAAAATCTAGACAATAATTGTTTAAATCATGATATGATGATAACCACAGTACCCTAAGGATCGTCAATAGATGATAATCACTGCCTAAGGGTCAACTTTACCTGTACTTAGGAGAACTGATAGTGTAAGTAGAAAGCTGTGAGGAAGGAGAGAGGTTATTGTTGTAAAGAAGTTCCCCTACCAAAAAAAAAAATTCAGGTACAGTAATTGTGTTTCTGGGATTCTCTCTCTTTTATGTCCTTTTATATTGCCCTCTTGACTCGCTAGATGCTTTTCTTACAAGAAACCTCACAAATGTTATTTGTTTTTACCATTATTTTAAAATGTTTCTAAAGTGAGACACATTGTCATTCAACAGGATTTTAACGTGTTAAAGCTAACCTAAAGGTAAGGTAAGGTGTTGCCACAGCTTTGTCAGGGTGATATTTTTCAATAAAACTTTGTACTTCTACCCATTTTGCACATATTTCTTTTCCCTGGAGGATTGGACTTAAGACATACCAAACTCAGTAGTAAAAGAGAGACACGGACACCACTTTCATATTCTGCTAGTTCTTTTTCCATCATGGTCCTAACTAATTTTCTTTTCGTTTGGCTGTTAATGCTAATTTATTTGGTAGCAAGATGACTTATTTACACTAAGAAAATAAAAAAAATATACATGAAACACAAATAAGTTTTCTGGGAAATTTAGTGGGGTTAGAAACTGACTTGTCTGTAACGCATATTTATGTTTGAGTGCCAAGCAAACATTCGACTACCAAGCGTTTCTATTCTCTAATAAAATGTTTGAGTGTCGAATTATTTGAGTCCGGAGAAATTCGAGTACCGAGGTTCTTCTGTTCAAATATTCATATACCTGTAAATTATCACTGTAGACGTACCGAGAAGAAATTCCACAGCACAGTACACCATTTCTCCTAGACATATACATACCAAGTTTGAAGAGATCTGTTAAGACCATTTCTTAGATACTGAGAGAAAACCAACACGCTCCTATAAAAATAAAAAATTTAATTAGTTTAGAATACCAATGAAGGTATAATGATATTACAGAACTAATCGACATGCTCTGGCATATATTTGTTTCAAATCATCCTGTTAAGACAGGAGTCTTAACAACATACAACAAAGTATACATGCTTTTTATTACCTAAGTGAAGGTACATCTAAGTTTATATTACCTAAGTTTATGTACATCCATAAACAAGCACAATACCAGTACAGTATACAGTATATTCTAGGTTGGCGCCCCTTTTTTCTTTTCCTTTTAATAACCAGAGTACTGGTGCAGATATCTTTACATTTTTTTTGAAAGACTGAGAACTTACCTTCACAAAACTCATCTGAAGAATTACTCTACTTTTTGTATCCTTTGATAAATGCTCCACTGATCACCATGCAACCCTCCCAACCCTTCCCAAGTCACCAGGCAGGTGCTGCCTACTCACCCCTTCCATGTCACCAGGATGGGGCTGCCTACTCTCCCATCCCAAGTCACCAGGACGGGGGCTGCCTACTCTCCCCTTCCAAGTCACCAGGATGGGGGCTGCCTACTCTCCCCTTCCATGTCACCAGGAAGGGGCTGCCTACTCTCCCCTCCCAAGTCACCAGGATGGGGGCTGCCTATTCTCCCCTTCCATGTCACCAGGATGGGGGCTGCCTACTCTCCCCTTCCATGTCACCAGGAAGGGGCTGCCTACTCTCGCCTCCCAAGTCACCAGGACGGGGGCTGCCTATTCTCCCCTCCCAAGTCACCAGGATAAGGGCTGCCTACTCTCCCCTTCCAAGTCACCAGGATGGGGGCTGCCTATTCTCCCCTTCCATGTCACCAGGATGGTTGCTGCCTTCTCTCCCAAGTTACCAGGATGGGGCTGCCTACTCTCCCCTCCCAAGTCACCAGGACGTGGGCTGCCTACTCTCCCTCCCCTCCCAAGTCACCAGGACGGGGGCTGCCTACTCTCTCTCCCCTACCAAGTCACCAGGATGGGGGCTGCCTACTCTACCCTCCCAATTGTCCCCACAGCAAGTGCTTTCTCCTCAACCTCCAAGTCCCCACAGTGCAAGTTATCTAACCCGTCCAAAGTTCCCACACTAGGAGCTGTTCCCCCCTTCCCTTCAAAGTCCTTACAGCGAGAGCTCTCTCCACCCCCCCCCCCCTTCCAAGTCCTTACAGCAAGAGCTGTCTCTACCCCCCCTTCCAAGTCCTCACAGTGGGAGCTGTCACTCTCCCCACCTTGTCTGAACAGTGGGAGTTGTTTCTCCCCCTCCCCAAGCCCTCAGAGCAAGGGCTGCAATCCACTTCCCCAAATCCACACACCTGACTACATGGTCCAATAGCAGCACAGAATGAACCAAAATTGCATCATGTTAAATTCATATTGTGCAGTATGTAAAACCATTCTCCTGGCATGACATGAATATAATTTTTGAAACAAAAAAAATAAGGTACCCTTACTGGGAACTCCCAAATAAAATTTACTTAAAACTATTGTCAAATCTGAGATTTGCTAGCTCTCAGCAATCGTATTTGCATACAGATAGATAGAGCCCAGTAGGCTCAGGAATCTGTACACCAGTTGATTGACAGTTGAGAGGCGGGACCAAAGAGCCAGAGCTCAACCCCCACAAGCACAATTAGGCGAGTACAGACCCGTGGGAACTGTGCAGCAGTTATTTTGTAGCTCAACAGTTCATGCAACTAGCAAGGTAGATAACCTCTCTGCCAACCCTGCCATATATGAAGCCTATTAATCTAAAGTTTGATTTTAAGGCTAATTCACAAATATGGATTACTTCCTCAGACACCATATAATCTATCTTAAGATTCTTATGCAATTTGCCCACTAAAGTCTACACATCAACCATAACATTTGTTACACAAGCTTTATGTAGTTGCTGTACCACAATCCCTCATTAGTAACCATTTCTAATTTTCAGTTCACAAACTATGCTATGCTCAATATATTTTGGGGATATAAAAAAAAATCATGAACAGGTAACTATTGCTGTGTATCTGATAACAAATTTAAATTCAAATCAGGTAAACATTGTATTAGCCATAACTGGTGGAACAATATGCCAAGGATTATGTCACCAAAGGTAATACAGTA
Organism: Procambarus clarkii; assembly: GCF_040958095.1. Classification (NCBI taxonomy): domain Eukaryota; kingdom Metazoa; phylum Arthropoda; class Malacostraca; order Decapoda; family Cambaridae; genus Procambarus; species Procambarus clarkii. The sequence goes on from NC_091211.1 coordinate 15,772,343, forward strand.
CCTTGGTCACCATAATTAAGGTTGGTAAAACAAGTGAAATTGGTTGGGTTTAAACATACCCTGCCTATGGGCCAGCAGGCCTACTCTACTCTAATACCCCTCTTCTCAAGTTATCTCTAAAGTATACAAACTATAATTACAAATATTGTTAAACACAATTATATTTACTGTGGTGGAGACATTTAGAAATCAACATTTCACCATAATTTATTTTTATATATTATAACTGAAAATTTACTTTGAGATATTTAAATAACACAAAATTTGTACGATACAAAACGGAAAAAATTGAATTGATTTATGCATACCAGGAAATATACATACTTTAAGGTCAGGTTAATATGCACATTTTAAAGATGCCAATGTCTACTTAACAATATCCTGCACCAAAAACAAATTCATTTAAAATTTGAAGAGTCTTGTACTTGACGAAGTGTGTAGGTTAAGTCCTGTCTACAATATTTACTTTTCTGTTCAATGTGGAGTTTGAGTAATGACCGTGGGTATGTAAGGAGCCAGACTGCGACATGGCTGGGACAGCCTCGGGAGAAATGACCTACATCTTTCATCACAGCTCTAGTACGAAGAACAGCGGCACCAAAACCATTTGCCGGGCAGAAGCACCGAACATAAAGTGAGGGCCAACACAGTCCACACAACCCCTACACACGCCACACACCGGCCACAGATGATAAATCGATGCTGCACACACCTCTCGCCATATTGGAAAAACCTTCGCAATGCTTAACACTATTTACTCACCTGCGATTTCTGTATGACGACATGACGGCGTTTCTCTGTTCTTATCAAGACTAAACTCTTAAATATTACTGTAACAGAAGCAGACAGCTCCTATGAGCTGAGAAAACGGGACAAATATTCTGAGAAACGGAGGTATGTGAGGCAGCCTCCTTACGGAGCACGGTGGGAGGCCGTGTGGGTGGCGCTGCACGGTTGCCAGATCCCAACTGCTGGGAGTAGCGAACTGACGGTCTAAAAGTAGCGAAAGTAGCCCAATCATTTGTTGATTTTTTTATTAACAAACTTAGGTATACACAGTAATGTGCTGCTACCCTATTCTATATGAAAGATTACACAGTGTAGATCAAAAACTAGCTATAAATTCATCTAATATCCCCATCTCACAGGATGGTTAATCATACACGGAATCAGGGGAGAAAATACCAGCCTCAGTACAAAAACAAATCAAATCTTGACTAAAAATCAGGAGAGAACATAAAATGTAAGACTGATCTATTAGCCTCCACTAGCAAAATCTGGGTCGGTCCGTCTAATTACCCAAAGCTACCCAAATTTACTCAAAGCTACCCAAATTTACTCAAAGCTACCGAAAACTTCCTAGCATTAAGTAAGTAATGAAGAAATATGATATATTTACTCACTATATTGTTGGTATTGAATGTAGAACATGAAAAAACATATTTTTACTTTGAAATAATATAAAATTATAACAAAATTAGACGAAACTAAGTAACATGAGAGGCCATAGGACGTCGACGATCCAAGCGACAATGTTTACATACAAGAGTTTACATTCTTGTAAAGCCACTAGTACGCGTAGCGTTTCGGGCAGGTCCTTAACCCTAATTTCCCCGGAATACGACCCCGCCGAATCGTTTAACAACCAGGTACCCATTCACTGCTGGGTGAACAGAGGCTACAGTTAAGGATTGGCGCCCGGTCAATCCTCCCCGGCCAGGGAATGTTGTGGAGCGACTTATCCAAGATGAACAAATTATTCAAAATATATTGTTGCCTAGAGGTCATATTAAGTTATGTTTGGATAAGTTAGGTTTAGCTAGGTTAGGTTATGTTTGGGTAGCTTGGTTAGGTTAGGTAGGTACAAGAGGCTCATATGTCAGCAAACATTATCGCTTGGACCGTCGACTTGCTTTGGCGTCACTAGTAGCTTATTTTCGTCTAATTTCGTTATAAAATTATACTTTTTCAGAGTAAAAATATGTGTTCATGTTCTACATTTACCACCAACATTATAATGAATAAATATATTATATTTATTCATTAATAACGTAATGCTAGGAAGCTTTGTGTAAGTTTGGGTAATTAAATGGACCCATGTGGGTACAGCACAAGAATATTTGTTCACAAGAATATCTTCCAAGATGCCTGAGTGTATGAAGTAATTACAGAGCTCAAAGTACCTCATACCATTTTGTCTGAAATCACTTATAGGCAATCACCGATATAATTGTTGAAGGGTATGTCCCAGCTCTTGTTCACATAGTTTATAACTGGAATTTTCATAATTGGGAGATTAATTACCTGCAGTCACCTGCCATAGATATCGATATCCCAGCCTAATTCTGGCAATTACAATGCCACACTGTCTGTTGCCCGTACATATAATTCTAGTTATGCCCGTAGTTAATTATGCCCGCACATAACATGTCATAGCTCTTTACACTCGATTTAGAAGAACTAAGAAATGCCCAGAGACCTGAAAGCTGCAGTATTAAAAGTTATGACAAGTTTTGTATTAATAGGTATTTGTATGGTCAGCACAGTAACCGAACCAGGCAATGTGATGTAGTCATTGCGCGAATTCGCCTTGGCTATAGACACATCTGGCAGGTTAGTGAGGCTGAGCCACTACCAGAATACTCAGATTGTAAACTCTGTGATAAACCTTTAATGCATTCACTAGAACACTATATTGTTGAATGTGAAACCGTAAAAGACTTTAGACCTCCTGGCCTATTGTACCACCAACTGTGTAACTATCTTATTGACTCAGGTGTTCTGGACGACATCCTAACAATTTATCCCAAATTTGCTTGTCCATTTAAAAGAATGAAGAACAACTTTTATATATATTACTTCTAAGCTGTATCACTTATGAACCCATCCCTGCCCTTGTGTGGCAGTGCACAATAGAAAGTTATTTTCACATATCCATACATTAAAACATTGATTGTAACCATGATATATATGTACTTCCGCCTACAGTTTAGACCTATTGTCTTATGTATGACCCTCTGTCCTGCGTGACAGTGAATACCAGCATTATCCTCACTTTAATAAGACTTAATCGAAATCCTCAGATTAGGCAAAATTGTAATTAATTTTGACAATAAAGATGTTAATAATAATAACTCGTGCTTTCTAGCCTTAGTGTGTCAGTGACTGCTTTCCTGTTTTCCCTAATTTCCTGAAATATTGCGGCTTTTACAGCAGAGATTGGAATGTCCATATCCAACTCAACTTCAGGCTTATCACATGCAGTTTTAGCTGCCTTGTCTGTGTCTGTGATGGACAACACCTATGTGAGATGGAATCCCGAAACGCTTTGCGTAATAGTCGCTTTAGGCTTTGTATGTACTAGCTCTATCTATAAATCCATCAATGTTTGTATCTCACCTTGTATGTATGTACTTTACCTGAATAAACATTTGATTTGAATGGATTTGATTTAATTTGATATAAATGAGACTCTGAAACTCTTATTCTTTGCATTAATAATGTTGTTTATAATGGTTGTTACAACATTCCTAGCGTCTATTTTGCATGTTGGGTTTTTAAGGTCCTGAAGAGCTGACTTTGAATCACAGTAAATTACTCCTCCACTGTTCTTCAGTGCGTTAGTGGCAAGTTGTAGTGTAGCCAATTCTGCAAGTGTGGAGCTAAGTCAGTTATTGAGTCTCACACTTGTGGTCTGTGTACATATGTTGTCTTTGTATATTCTACAGGCTGCTGCAGTGCGACCTGTTGATATTTGAACAGACCCATCAGCGTAGTGCTCATCATAGTGCTCATGAGGCTGTAAGTTATTCATAACGGAATCAATGAAGTGTTGTTGCTTTTAGGAGTGCTTGGTTTTCCTTGCTCTTTTTGCTGATAGGCGTGTAAGACACTTGTCTTTTCAGGGTACAGATATAATGGAATATCATTGGCTAGTACTTTGCATACAATAGGAATATTTAGTTTAATGAGATTGGCAACACTTCTACTCAACTAGCTTGCCCGCTGGTGTGTTGGCAACACTCTCCCATCTACAAACAGCACTAGTCAGTTTTTCTCTAAGTAGTAAGGGTGATGTTGGATCTTTCATCACCCTTATCATCACTATCAGCTATACAGATGACATCCTTGTACGTACTAAAAACCCACCGCGAAATGAAAACAATCTTAAATTGTATTGATATTCTAAAAAAAAAAGAAAAGCGAGTTACCCCCAGTTCATAAATGTGATCTCACTGATGTCAACAATTTCAAGCTTATATCAATTCTGCTAACCTTGTCAAAAATATTTGAAAAGCTAATCTACAAGCAGCTTTACTCTTATCTAGCCAAAACAATATACTTAGCTCTTGCCAATATGGCTTCAGACCCAAAAAAAAGCACTAACGATCCACTGATTAGTATATTAACTTGATACACGCAGCTCTTGATAAAAATGAGTTCCCTGTTGGGTTATTTGTTGACCTACGTAAGGCTTTTGACACTGTCAACCACCAAAACCTTCTTCTTAAATTACATCATTATGGAGTCAGAGGTCACTCCCTCCAATACCTTCAGATTTACCTTACTGACAGAGGCTCTAGTATGTTTCTGTGAATAATTCCATTTCTCCCACCTTACCCATCAACATTGGTGTTCCACAGGACAGCATACTTGGCCCTCTCCTCTTTCTCATCTACCTTAATGACCTTCCAAATGCCTCTCAACACCTGAAACTAATTTTATTTGCTGATGACACAACTTTCATTTTCTCCAGTCCTGACCTTCTTACTCTAAATGTCACTGTGAATACTGAACTAAATAAAGTCCATCTTTGGCTAACTGCTAACAAACTCACCCTTAATATTGAAAACTTTCTACATTTTGTTTGGCAATAAATCCTCAAATGAAATTAATCTAAGAATAAACAATATACAAATCAGTAGTGAAGTTGATGGTAAATTCCTTGGTGGCCTCATCGATAACAAGCTGAATTTCCAGGGACACATTCTAAATATAGCAAAAAAAGTTTCTAAAACTGTTGGCATTCTTTCTAAGATCAGATATTATATACCTCGCCCTGCCCTGGTGACGCTCTGTTATTCTCTCATCTATCCTTATTTCAACTATGGTATTTGTGCTTGGGGTTCTACTACCCAAAATCATTTACGTCCTCTAATTACCCAACACAAAGCTGCTATTAGAACAATATCTATCTCTGGCCCCAGACTGCACTCGGTACCCTTACTCAAATCTCTGAATATGTTAGATATTAAGTCACTGCACATCCTCTCATGTGTACTCTACATATTTAAAACTCTGAACTGTAATGTCAATCCTGACCTTAAAAGCTTCTTAGGAGGTTGTAACAGAACCCATGGGCACCACACCAAAAACAAATACCTATTTGATATTCCAAGAGTACGACTTAATCAAACTAGAAATGCTCTACAAATCAAGAGACCCAGAATGTGGAATGACCTTCCCAATCATGTCAAAGGCTGTACCTGTCAACCAGTTTAAGATGGAAACTAAGTACTACCTTATTAACTTCATTTAACCTACCTAACCCCATAAATGTCAACCCATGTCTAACTATTTTTAAACTGCTGTTTGTTGAGCACCTTGTTTATTGACTATTATGTACCACGTTCCCCTCTTTTATCTTTAATTTTTTCTTTCAATCGAATTTATACTTTAAGCTCAATTACTATTAGGTTTTAGTCCAATTTTTTTTCTTCCACATCTTGTCTGAAACGCTATGCGTATTAGTGGCTTAAGGTATTTGTATGTACTAACTCTTCCTATAAATAATCAGAATGTTTGTAACTGCATCTATGTATGTACTTTTCCTATATAAAATATTATCATCATTATTATAAAACTGTAATATCAATATAGCTATAGGTTAAGTAGTAATTGTAAGAAGCAATAAAATGCTTATCTTCAAAAATACTTAAAATTATCTGTTAGATTAAGGACCTGCCCGAAACGCTGCGCGTACTAGTGGCTTTACAAGATTGTAAATACTATGCTATGTATTCTCACAAACCCAATGTACCTTCTTGTATATAAATAAATAAATAAAAACTAAGACGGTTAGGTTAGGTCGTGATTTTCTATTCAGCTTTACAGGTAAACTCAAATATTCACAATATATTTGACTACGAATTAATAATGTGTAAGTACAATTCCTGACTGTCATACATAGTACATAATTGCACTTATGGGGCTGTTACATTTACCTCCCCATTTTTGGAGGATGGGCTGACTAGTAACAGTGTACTCGCCTATTTGTGCTTGCGGGGGTTCTCTGGCTCTTTGGTTCCACCTCTCTCTCAATTAATTGGTCAATCTATGGTGATGTCTCATCACAGATGTAGTGCCTTGTGAGCCTCTTGTTGAATTACTTGTGATGCTTAAGATTATCGATGTGTATATGTATGTGTAAATATATATTATATATATAAACGAAAGTATGGTACATATATATTCACATATAAAGTTATAAAAAAAATAAAGTAAATTTAATTGGTCGTAGAAGGCATCAATGTTTACAGTGGACGCATCACCAAGTCGCCGTACTGCACTGCTTGTGCGCAGCTCTGAGACTGACGCTTCATTTTGTAGAGCCGCTGATACGGATTTTAGAGCAGTGTGTTTTAATACAGTAACACTGCATGATTGTATTAATATCACTGCATATCTTGGAGATGATTTCGGGGCTTAGCATCCCAGCGGCCCGGTCCTCGACCAGGCCTTTTTGTTTCCCGCCCCCCCCTCTTCCCGGAATAAGCCAGTAGCAGCCGTAATTCCCAGGTACCCATTTACTGCTAGGTAACGGGCATCAGGGTGAAAAACATTTTGTCCATTTGTTTCCGCCTCTACCAGAGATCGAACCCGGAATCTCAGGACTACGAATCTAAAGCGCTGCCCACCCAGCTGTTAGGCGCCCTAACATGGATATTAAAAAAAAAAAAAAAAAAAAAAAAAAAAAAAAAAAAAAAACAGACAAATATTTGCTTTATGACGCATAATTTACCTGGTAAATTATTATTCATGCCACAAATATCACTAAGTTATCCAATTATCACTATTATATATGGGTGTGAAGTCCCTGAAGTCCCACCACGTCTTCAGTAATTACTATAAGGAGTTATTGCACTACTACATCTTATTTGGAAACAAATCAACAAATGCATTTCAGCTTCAGGTAAGATGTTAACTAAACTTAATTAACAGTAATGAAAATGATTGAACGTTCCTTGGCTTATATTTAGACAAAAGATTCAACTTCACTATGTCCCCGTTCTGAAACTCTTCCTAGACAGATTTAACAACCCATAAACATCACACCAAAAATAAATGTCTACTCTATATCTCCAATCAAATGCAATTGTGTAACTGCAAATGAAGGGACCTAGTTTATGGAATTCACTCCCTAATGAATTTAAAAGCCGTCCAACTTTAACCTTATTCAAAATTAAAACGAAAAAGTACCTAATTTTATCTTCATGGTTTCCTACCTAGTGCTACCCAATCACCCCCCCCCCCAAAATATATGTACCCAAGCCATACAACTTTACATTTTATTCACGGCTGGCATCTTACATGTTATATTGTACACAAATTTTGCAATATTCCTCAAATTATGCTACCAATACCACTCAAATTTTATTTTAATGCACCCACTGTTTTTTATAATGTATGTTAACATTTTATAAATTGACGATAACCAATAAGGGTTAAGGGGTCTTTTCTTTATTTTGCAATCCTTTAATATAGAATTTCAGCTATTTGGGCAGGGCGTAAAATGCATGGACATATAATCTTTGGTTGCTTCCTAAGTCCAGTAGGAATAAAGGGAAATCTTATAATTTGTCTTGCATAGCATTCACAATCAGTTCCGTTCGGATTTGTCCACCTTTGCTTGTTCAAGCGTTCACTGAAAATCCCAGTCTCCTCCCTCTTGCAAGTTCCTAGTGTTTGATTTTGTTTCGTCTATGCAAAATCTAGAACAGTATATCTTATTTCTGTTAGTGATTGAGTTTGCTCACTCGGATTTCAAGATTCCTAGTTTACCAATTAGTCATATGGTTAGCACGATCTGGAGTGCTTAAAAAAACAAAAGGAACTACAAAATCAATGCAGTAAAGCACTTTTTTTTTACAACTGTATATTTAATTATTCAGAGGGTTACAAAAATTCTTGGTCCATACACAATTTTCTTTAAATTAATGAAAAATAATATCCTCTATACAATAACGAAACTAGGAAATTCTTCCTAAAATCACAATGGAATATTTGGTTAAAAACAATTTGATAATCAAGAACATGCTGACATGACTAACTCCACCAGCTTTTGGACAGTGATGTTTACTAACAATGACGTCGTTGGCTTAAGCAGACAGCAGTCCCGTAGACTAGGAGGAAAGGCGTAGGTGTCCGCAAACTGTAATGATGGGGGGCGAAACTTTCCCTACCCTTGACAACTGGGCCTGTCAAGCACTTAGTGGTAACAATCGCAACCTCTAATCTCCTAGAAAGGGGATGGCGCAGCAGTAAGCAGTCACCTCCGGCACGGACTTCAGTAAGCTGTAATAAGATACCAACAGCGTCAATGGTAAACATAAACTAACTACAATGGACTCTCGCTCGAATGGACAGATTCGCACCAGACCCTGTCCAGCACGAAATTATTTCCATTGTGCCTGAAATTTTCTATTTTATACCAAGAAATAGTGTAAATTATATACTTCCATACATGTATCAAAATCACTAAACTGTTACAATTTTTTTTTTCCTTTATATCGAACTCCAGTCCAACAAATGTTTACTTGCTATGCGAGAAGCCATCCATTTATTTACCGTTGCATCTGATCACAATCTTACAGCAGCATGCAATCCTTCCTTTGCGTGCAGATTGATTCCGTTCGAACAGGAGTCCACTGTACTGATAACTACTGAATAGAACACCTCACTTGCCAAACATGCCATGCCATCTTAAAAATTCACTTTGAAAGACTTATCAGCATGTTGGAATGGGGAAAATTCCAATTCTGTGTATACAATATACTAGGATCAATAAAATATTTTAGATACAAATGATGAGAAACCTTGCCAAGTGAGGCCCCATCATCAGTTCAGTTACAAGAAGAATCAGAGGAGCGGGTGAACTTGTTTCGGTGATGATGAGTCGCCGAGGCAAGAGTTGAGGCGGCCACTTGGCAAGGCCCCAGTTGGAGAGCAGGAGGCAGGAGCTTGACTAGCACAGCTTCGGGGTCACTGACGCGGCCAGTTCAGTGCACTAGGCATGGTCCCCATTATGCCCAAGCCACCAGCAGTACCAGCTACAGTGGCAGCCTGGTTGAACATGCCCACGGCCATGCTAGCTCCCACGTTCCGGACGGATGGACGTTGGGGGCCATTAAACTGGTTCTGGTTAGCTGCTTGGCTCATTGAAGGCTTCACAGAACCAGAACCCATTAGTGGAGGAGGACCATTCAGACGCGTTCGGCCTGCACCCACCCCATTGGGCACAGCACTGCTATTGCCTCCACCTCTAAACTGGTTAAATCTTCCAAGCCCTTCAGACGTACCATAGCCATTTCCATTGCTGTAGCCGTTCCTTCCTCCACCACCACCACCACCAACTCGACCGCGATCACGATCGCGTCCAAAACCTCTCCTGTCATCATCACGGCCCCTCCAACGATTACGTCCTGAAGAAAAAAATTATTTTAATAAATCATCTTTTTCTAAGAATCTAGTCCAAATTTGAATGGATAACTTACAACTGAAGTAGATGTGAAGTTCATTTACCTTTGCCACCACCACGTCCCATATCCATGATTTCATAAAGACGTGGATTTACTACTTGATTTGCCTCTTTCAGCACTTCTATTAAATCCCTAGCCTGTTTGCCATTGTCCGCTGTTAAGAACGTGTATGCAGTACCAGTCTTGTCTGATCTTCCAGTTCGACCAATGCGATGGACATAATCTTCAGAGCATGACGGGTAGTCATAGTTGATCACGAACTTGACATCATCCACATCTACATAGTAAAAATAATGTTAGAAAAATGAATATAAGTCAATAAAACTGCAAGGTTCCAAGCTTTAAAGGAAAGCAAATAAGCAATCAATAGGAATTTAGTCTATGTTGAAATAGCTGATGAGGAAACTTTGCAGTTCTCTAGGCCATTATATGTGAAAAATAATTCAATGCTAAAGATGCATGCACTTTAAGTAAATATGAAATGGCCATTACCATGTTTAATTCTAACAAACATAAACCGCATTTCCTTATTTTCATCATGAAACAAGCCTCTTCCACAACACCTGTGGCTTTCACACTAGAGCCCTCAATGGGTGCACACTCATGACAACTTTTACTTTTAAATTAAACAATTGGATCAATAGAACTTTACTAGAAACCTAAATATTACTGCGAGCATGCACCCCACATGCCCCCAGCAACCACTGCTTCCCGCAGAGATACCTACGTTCCACATGTGGCAGAGCGGGAGAGGCAGCGGCAAGTGGGGGCTGGGATGGACTCTAATGGAACATCCATTCCCTGGGCTGAGGGCCCTGTGTTTGAGGTCAGGGCTGGACAAGGGCCCATGAACCACAGGTCAGGGGCTTGTGGCTTGTCACGATGCTACAGTAGTGAATTTATTGACAATTCCAGGATGGACATGCCAGGTGAGACCAGTGCAGACTGCTGCAGACCAGAGTGGGTAGGAGGGGACCAACACAGGCTGCAGGTACCCATTAACTTAGGTCTGTTGACCTCTGCCACCATCTGATAGCCAAAGCAAAATGACCATCTGTCTGGTGGCACCTGTGGACACCTGGCACCAATGCGCATGTTTTCTCAAGGATGCACGACGAGTCTCAGAGGCACCGGAGCCTAATGCAACGAAACATCCTCCGTGCATTATCTCTCTATGAGTGCCTCTGCAAAAGAAAAGACCAGACTGAATTAACAGTGGCTCCATGCAAGGGAACTGCTTCCTTAACCTCTGGAGGTACCAACAAATATTTTAAGGGAGGCTTTTGTGTTAATTATATCAATATAATCAGTGATGTCACATACCCCAACAATAAGCTAGCACATGACAGCATCAGTTCAAAGGAAACTTAAAATAAACCCACTCTTCTATATATCTATATATAAACAGTTTGGTATCTTCTAACAAGCAAGATCTGAGCTGTATCAAATTCACTGTGCTCAAAATGGATAATACATCAACTTTAATTAAATTCCGCTTGATGTAAAATCTGAAATTTCAAGCAAGCCGTCTTCCCATAATCCTAAGGGTTGTGTAATTTGTATAGCCAGTCCAGATCTTCCTTAAGAGCAAATACCTAAATATGGTCTTTTAAAAGTTTAAAGAATTTACTAGATCTCTGCATGTGGGCAATCTTAGAAAGGTATCCCTGGGCTGGAATATCAATACAAACAGTGCAGTAATAACGAAACATGGATAAGGTGCTTGTCCAACTAGGATTTCTGTATTTAACCTTCCATTGCATTTAAGTTGTGATGGTTGAAATACACTAAATTAGCAATTGTGTGGACTATTTTAATGCATATAACTACTAGATTGGCTACAATTTAATTATAAAATTAATCTTTAAAACTTGACAAATCAATAGTGTGTTTGAGCTGTTCATAATTTCAGCTATCAAGGGGTACCATTTGCACCAGGACATAGAAATGCCTTGAGCAGCAGCTACACTGTTTGCACTATCACCCAAACATCCCCTCATTTACAGATACCTTTCTTATACCAGCATACATTGTAAAGTTCCAAGCCAACATGCTCAGGCATTCTCCAAGTGACTGCTACGTTTTTTAATGAAAGGAGACGGGAAAATGGGGGGAGGGGGATTCCAACCAGGGATACCTACTGAAGGAGCATCACAACAAGTCTGGACAATGATGCATGCTTACACCTGCATCATGACCAGACCATCACTCCAGAGCCTTAAGAAGCTATAGACAACCACAGGCGTGGAGCCTGTCTCTACATCATACAGGTGGAAACCGTAGCCACTGTCAGCATGTGTGATCACCTGCAGTTATCGCTTCAAGCCAAACGCTTTTTCCCACTATATGAAACCACCTAATGTACAGTCTGGACTTAATCTTGGTACCCACCCTTTACTAATTTACCTTTAAAAGACCCTCCCAGTTAACCCCACTAAAGCGACTAACTGGAAATTCATACTTACCTAGCCCTCGAGCAGCAACATCTGTGGCTACCAAAATTGGTGCCCTTCCAGACCGAAATTCTGAAAATTTCAGACATAACATAAGATAGATTAGATTATTCATATAACATTATGATTATTCATATCATAACAGTTAAATATAACATGCTACATGCCATGCCATAAGCATGGCATATAGCACATGTGAATTATAAATAGCTCACCATTTAAAACCCAGTCTCTTTCCTGTTGTGATTTATCTCCATGAATACACATTGCTGGCCACCTGGGGAGAAGGAGGAGGAGTAGGAGGAAGAAAAATTGCAATTAATAACTTCACTTTTAGTTAATTACTGTATAATTCAACTTTCATTAATACCAATGTTAGTCCTTACATTACAAGCTACAATTTACAGACCCAAGGGACACAACACGCTACAAGTGACTGGCAATAAACTTGTGCATTTGCTGTGGGGAGGGGGACAAATTTACACGGCTACATCTAACTACTGTATATACAAGCCAAATTAACCTCTCCAGGTCAGATGGGCACTCGTAAACCCGAGGCATCTAGTATGGTGCATACCAAGAACATGCCTCTCTTATCTTACCCAGTACTCCTCAACCCACGAGTAACATCCTCCACCTTCCTCTTGGTTTCGATAAAGATTATAGTCTTGTATGCCCTCTCCTGCGCCATCTCATTGAGCAACTGGCGCAGCCTACAGAAAACAGGGAAAGGGGGGTGTAAAGGAAATGCAACAAGCAGGCATCGCAGACTTTGCTAGGTTTTGGAGACATTAGGCCTGTTAAATGATACCTCAAAACAGAGGTGACATTAGCCACAGCAGCCAAAAATGCAAAGTCTGCTCTGTGTCCCAAAGGCCTGAGGTAGCTTCAGGTAGAAGAATGTCACCCAGATCCTTAGGATCTATCATAAAAGTGCATTTTCTTTACCCTTCACGTCTCATTCGCCTGGTCAAATCGTCGACTTTCCTTTTTGTTTCAGCAAACACGAGGATCTTGCTTTTCTTTTCTGCCATGATTTCTTCAAGAAGCTGCCGGAGTCTATGGGGCAAGGCAAATCATAAAAAACAGCATCGGGCTACACGTGCTCAAAAAGTATTTAGCCTTAAGTGATAAAAACTTACTGATAAAATAACAGGCAAGCAGACCACACTTGAACACATTTATACATATTCATTACCCTTTCAGGCAGTGGGAAGTACCCTTCTAATAAATGGCAAGTTAGATTTTTTTTTCCCCATTCACCCACCAGTGTGAAACATGTAGGACTATTCCAGACCCTCAACAATAGTGCTTCACACTAGTTCTTGGTCCAAGTCTTTCATACTGAAGTTCATACATGTACATTTCTGTAAATGTATTGTACACCCACATCCTTCCTGCTATTACTTTCCTTATCTTCCTAACCTTCAAGTTCGCACCAAGTCGTCTGTCTAGCAATTATTTCTACCACTCATTCATACTAAATCTTTAAAAATCACAGTTTGCTTAATCTTTCGTGCACACTTCTGGGAACATCTATCCATAACTTTCATTTTACAAGGATTTTTATGGTAATTTCCTTCAAACGTTTTACTTTAACACCTAATCATTTATATATGCCCAGTGTGTAAACAATCACTTCCAGCATTTCACACAATTTGCCTTTTCCACCTTTAACTTTGTTCACCTACATCATATGCCTTATTTTGGGGGCTTACAGTAATGACTGTCAACCACTAGAAATGAACACCCATATCATTTATTTTACTCCAAGTGTGATCTTTACAAACTTTAATTCATTCAGCTTTACATTTGTGTAGTGGAAAAATAAATGGCCAAAATTTTCTATCTGGCTATCATTACCCAAATGAACATTACAAAACATTAAAATATTGGAAAATGTAGCACCATTACCCAAAAATATTTTAAATATTCAGAGTATTTTTGGTATTTTTTCCATTAAATATATTTGTTTTCTTAAACCCTACAAGGAAAAATTAAGGTGCAACTATTACAATTTCAGAAATATCAATGAAATATATCCAAGCAAGTGCATAGTACAATAAAAAGGAACACCTTTTGCATGGAAACTTTAAATCACACACCAGAGATCAAACAATATGATGAGGTTACATGTTTTTCTAGAGGTTTACTACGAAATCAATCACCATAATGTAATCATGACGTTATTCACGTTTCTATATATATAGAATAAGGTGACAAGTATGCATGTCCTGTGTGAACACTACTGCCTTTTTGTATCATTTCATCACAAGTACAAAATACTCAGACAAGGCATTAAAAAGAATGAATGTCCAAATACTTTACGTTACCTCCACTCTTTAGCCACACTATCTGTATACTATACCTGCATAAGCACTTTACCAAACACCTGAAACTTTGAAATTAGCACCAAGCGAATTGCATGCAGCCTCTACCGATCTTCCTACTAAAATTAGATAAAAGGTATTTGGCAATAGAAAGCTAATTTTGCAAATTTTGAAAGCAAATTTATAGAAAAGTGAACAAATCCACAAGGGCCGATGATTCGAACCTGCATCCGAGAGCATCCCAGACGCTGCCTTAATCGACTGAGCTACGACATGGTCAAAAGGAGTTGTAACCAAAGTTCTACTGAACTTACAGGATCCTGCAGCCTCTCTGAGGCACAAACCAGGGTTTTACAAAACTCCCCCCATGCACTTGAGCTATGTCAATAGGCCGTTCTCTTCCCCCTTACTTCATTACACACAGAAATCACAACTGCGTGATACATCAAATGATTTGCATCATTTGATGCATGAAAAGTGGTCTAGTTATAAATACAAGTGCCTACCCGCCAAACACACACCGAAACTACGACGTTGGTACAACGTTCGAACAAGTTGTAACACCTAACCAGTTATAACAACCAATATAGCACGTTGTAACAACGTTCTAATGCGTCAAACACGTTAAGCTAAGATGTAACAACTTTCTTACAAGTTACAACAAGCGGAAAATAGAGACAGTTTCGGTTTGTGTTTCCAGGGTAGTTAACAGAAGAACAAGACTAGCAAGTGGCAAGATATTACCAGGACAACAGAAGACCTAGACCAGTGGATGGCCAATAGTTTGAAGCTTAATGAGCAGTGCATACACGCAGTCCAGAAAAACATTCTTAATTGGAAGAGTTAATCTGAACATTATTCATACTACAATGCAACATTAAATTTGATTACCAAAGTTATATTTAAAGAAAAAGTACATTGTCAAGCCAAAAAATAATACCAAGAAAAAGAATAGTGCACTCTAGAAAGTCCAAAGTGCATTTAGCTAGGGAGGGGATCCATAGCTTTCCACTAGATTTTCAAAGGGGTCCGTGACAAATGGTCAACTACCACTGGTCTCAAACAGGCTAAACATTTCTCCAATGTAATTTAAATAAGTAATCTGATTTGAAAAATTATCTTTGAACAACTTAAGAATTATATTAAATGCATACAAGGTGTATACATTAAGACTAAAATCCCTTTTCAAATCCAAACCTTACTTTTAGTGCCAAAAGCTAACAAACCAATTTGCATAGTTTCATGTGCAGTTTTTTGTACGATACAATCTTCCTAATATTGTAGTCTGCCAAAACCACAAAAAAATACCAAAAGCATGCAACAATTTATAACCATGAATCCTATTAAATAAAACCAGCAGGATCATAAACAGGTAGTGTTGATGGCCTTTTTGAGTCATGTTATCAAAACAGGTGATGTGGATAATAGACTAGGCAGTTTAGTGTATACACGTGTGTGCACATTTTAAACAATGCATTAAATATACTCAAGAAAAATTACCTAAATCTAAATAATTAGAAAAATAATTAAATATTTAAAATTATAATTCTCACTTGGTATCCTTTTCCATTTCTTGGCAAACATCGACAATCTGAAGAATATTATGGTTAGCGGAGAGAGAGAGTGACCCAACATTCAGCTGGATGTAGTCCTTCAAGAAGTCCTCTGCTAGTTTCCTGACCTCCTTAGGCCAAGTTGCAGACCACATAAGAGTTTGTCTATCAGGCTGAAAGTGCACAACATGCATTCAGTAGAATCAAAATCAAGAAATTGTCTAGTCATTGAAGTCATTTAGAAAATTTTAAAATTACTTACCCGAATCTGTTCTACGATTTTTCTGATCTGCGGCTCAAAACCCATGTCCAGCATGCGGTCAGCCTCGTCTAGTACCAAGTATGTTGTACGCCGAAGATTTGTCTTGCCTGCTTCAAGGAAATCAATAAGACGGCCAGGGGTTGCAATACAAATCTATAAAGAAATGTTTAAGATTAATGTAGTGCAAAATTAAAAAAAAAACTAATGTACTACATATTTAAACCCTAAATTTACATTTACTAATCATTTGGCCCAGTTGCACAGTATAAGCCAGGCAAATAAGCAAGCCTCTACAGACTATGGAGGGGAAGGGGGGGGGCCTGTTTCATTCATACATAGTTGAAAATGACTATACAATTTAAAAGTAATTATCAAGTATACACTGCAAGGTGCATAACATTTCCAGCATCTCAAAGGAAGCATCTTTGAAACAACTTCATTGCTATTCTTGCCTTTAAGCAGTCTAGATTGATTCAGACACAGGCAGCCTATACCAATTCAACAATCTTAGGCTACTAGCATTTAATTAAAAATTAAATTTAACATTTAATAAGTAGCAATTAAAACCTTTAGGTTACCTATTCACCCATATAACCATATTTACATGGTTCGTACAGAAAACCTCAATTACTAAACATACCTGCTTCACCCTGGGGATCAATATAACTTTAACCTCCCATTGACAAATTTTCAAAACCTTCGTATGTTAAATTATATTAACTACTTGCACAATAATCTTAAAAGAAAGCTAAGTAGCTGTACTACACCCATATACAAGGTTCAGTTTTAACAATCAATCCAGTAACCATTTTCTATTGTTAAAATCACCATGCACATTTAATGAAATGTCAAACTTGGAAATATGTTTTTAAACTGAACAGAACCTAGCACAATTGACAGCAGCTAATAATTACAAATTTCTGTACAACCTATACAGAACAAATTTAAAAACTGTTGTCAAAAGGGTATCTAGCAAAATTTGGCACCCACCCACGACATATTACAGTACTGCATTGCAAAATTCTTACCTCGGCCCCTCTTTCAAGATCACGAATCTGTGGTCCCTTGGGTGCTCCTCCAAACACACACGTTGATCGAGTCTTTGAGGATGCCCCGTAGTCCTGGGCAACCGTTAGGATCTGCTGGGCAAGTTCTCTGGTGGGGGCTAGAACTAGTGCAATTGGACCATCGCCTCGCTCTAAATATGGTTGGTGATTTATATGCACAATTGCTGGCAGGATGTATCCTAACGTTTTACCAGAACCAGTCTGAAATTATTAGGATATGGTTAGACAAATTAAGTTTAATAAAATAAAAATTTTTTTGCAAGGATACTAGTAAAGAAATAGAAATACTCACCTTGGCAATACCAACAAAGTCCCTTCCCTGAAGTGAAATAGGCCATCCTTGACCTTGAATTGGTGTTGGTTGTTCATAGCCCTGTCTTTTGATCTCGGCCATAACGCAGTCCATGAAATTATAATCACTAAAGTACTGGATGGGATTTGGGATGTTTTTTCCACGGAGTGTAATTTCTTTCTCATTCCTACATGGAAGAAAGAACAATAATCAGATCTCTGGTACACAGAAATTGGGGTAGTCCATTGGAGTCAAACAGACAAGCACACAAAAATGCAATTTTTTTTTCACAGGAAAGTAATCTAAAAGCTAAATCCAATCTTCTATAGGCAAAGGTGTTTTTTTTATCCAAATTATAAGTTTTAACCTACACATGGACTTATATTAAGGCCAGGTGCTCTAGTAAAGCCTCTACTACTGAAATTTGGCATGTATGATACAGTACACTTCCACTGTACTGTTCCATAGAAGACCAAGTTCCATCTGCCACTCAAAACCTTTGCATTTTTTTTTTAATTTTGGAGTATGAAAGTCCAGGGACCACAGTATTGACACCATGAAGAAATGAACTACCCTTTAACCCTCTAATTAACTATTAGTACAAAAAACAAAACTTTAGAGCTGCATCTTGATAAACACTTAGGATGAGAGCAAAATTACGTACAGCCATGTTACTACTACTGCAGACGCCCATATTAATGGGTCAATTAAAAATCTGCAATATTTTATAAGACTAACAGCAGCAAGATCAAAGTTTTATTAATATCTTAACCGACAAAGATTTCACATGTCAAAACAACTTGCCTGTATTTTTCAACTTCATAAGCGGGACGATTGAGTACTGTAGGTGTTGGCTGATAGAAGTTCTTCTCGAAGGGAGTCAATTTGGACAGGTCCCACCTCGGCTTCCTAAGACGTTCACCTGGCTGCCTCCCTTTCAATGATGGTCGTGCACTACCAGCTGGACTCCACCCTCCGTGTGAACCCCAGTCCTCCCTACTGCGGCGGCGATCACGCGAGCGAGAACGAGAACGTGAGCGAGACCTAGAAGGGGACCTTGGGATTAACTATTTATAAATGGACCTGAAAATGAAAGCATTAATCATGTTGAGCCACTGTCATCTGCTCCATGAAGCGGGCGTCCAGACTTCCTTGCATGGAAAGGTAGTCAAAAGGTGTAGACCAGTTCTCTCCACTCCAGTCAAACTTGGAACCAACAGTAAGAAACTAAAGATGTAAAGACACCAGCCAGCATTATGCTCTCCAACCAATAAGAAACCTGACCAATGTAATCCTGGGGCCGTTTAAAGGAGTAAGGCCTAAAACATTGTGAAAATGTTCCTGCACAGATACAATTTTCAAACCTCATCTGTGTGGGACATACACAAATGAGACTGATGGCAAGATCACTTCAGAAAAAGTAACATTGGTAAATGTTATCACACGAATGAAGGAAGGGTAAAATACCAAGAGTAGATCAATATAAAAATACAATTAGGATCAGTAGTAAGTTGAGCAAGCCTTCAATACAAAATTAATAGCATCTTGTCCTACTATTAATAGTATAGCAACTTCAGTTTAATAAACAACGAAATCCCTGGACAAAGTCCCAAAATATCAACAAATATTTGTAAATGAAGTGCAATGATCACCAGCTACTGTTAGGGGTAGTGGACACTTCCTCCTGCAGATCTGAGTCTTACCTTTGACCCCCCCGCCCATCCAGTACTTGCTTTTCAACTAAATCACAAGTTACTGGCATGTTTAACCACCTACAAATGACACCTGACCAACCAAGTTGTGATTCATACATCAGACCAAGCAGCAGCATCTAACAGCCTGGGGTCAGAGACTGGGCCATTATTACAGTGATTCCCAGAACCATAACATGATACACAGGAATGATAGTGACAAAACGAAGGATTAGCCTTCAGCCTTCCCTACCTGCCCATGGCCTAAATCCATATAATTTGCTCAAGGCAAGCAAATATAGGTGCTTTCCACTTCTCCAGTGCTGTACTGTATTGTGGGGTAAGTGAAAACTTTATTGGTAAGGCTGTTGCTTATACAGTAGTGGCACATAGGCCCACTTCCATTAAAATTGGCCAATATTTTACTTTCTGCAATAACTATTACAGCATCAAAAATTTCCACTCATTGTAGTACTGTATTCAATTTCCAGAACTTTATACCCAAAAATTAATACCATAAGTTACATTATATAAAATAATGTTTCACACATTAAAGTTTTGTAAGTCTATGCAAGCATTGACTAAAAACCTTGTTGGAATTTATGCAATTTTAATATACTTTGAGCCATTTGAAACATTTACATCTTATTTAATCAAAATCTTTTAAATGCAAATTATAAAAAATTTGTCTTGCCAATTTATTCACAGTATTAAACAAAACTATTTAATCAGTTAATTCAAGATAAATTAGTTATGCATATCACATGCAAATTTAAATGAATACATTCAAAAAACTTCTAAAACCCAAGACTTAAAATTATGTAGCCAAGAGGCTACATTGGGACTAGCCTTTCCTAACAAAGTGAGTGATAGTTGGCAGGGCCAATAATAGGCAAGCCATTCAATATTCAACTCTGATAACATTATAGAAGAGCCTGACACTGTACAATGTTCAGATATCAGTGAACAAGATGCTGCTCAATGTTCAGTGCTCAGCCGGCAGCCACGGCACTGCCATTGTTTGGTTTATTAAGTGTCTTTAAAAGAGAAACTGTTCCTTTACAAAATAAATATTTTGAAAAATATTAATTTACAGGATTCAATGAACAGGATTCTGGTAACAGCATCAATGTGGCAAGAATTAGCAATTTGAAGTATGATGGGAGGAGAAATCTTGCCGATGAGATAGCGTCGTTAGCAGACTGGCGTGTTGGTGGCCGCTATGCTGTTTGGAGTCACGAAACTCCCTTAGTGGTGCATTATGGTGCACAAAAATGTACACGTTTTGTATATAGTGTAATTTTTGTATAGCGTAACTTTTGTATATAGTGTAATAACAGTTCTTTCTATGAATATAATTGAATCGCTAATATGCTCACCGTTAGTGAAAAAAAAAATAATTAGGCAATATCTGCGAGAACTACCTCATGGCTCAGCTGGGGTAGAATAACCCGGATGTGTACTAATCTTATCAGACTTCCTCACCCTCTTGTGGCCAAAATATGTACATGATATCTTTCTCCCCGTGATCATGGAATACTATAAGGAAAAAATTCTCGCAAACAGCAGCGTTGTCAGAGCCGCTCAAGGACTTGGCTAATAGTTTAGCTTAGTTCATTTATTATGCACCCCATACCCATCTTGTGGGCAGTAGTGGAAAGGGTTACAGACACATAATGGACTCAGGGACTGAACCCCACAATTCATTTAGCTAAGCAAGTTACAATCTTGAGCTAGTTACAAAATTCAGTACAAGTCGTCACATCATCAATGAGTTAAGAGATCAACCACAAGTACAGTTTCTAAATTAAGCAACTGACATATGTGGAGAGCTAGTGTCACAATTTAGCAACACTTGGCTAATAATGGTGGAAACTGCACTTCCACCATGAAGTTTAACAGTTTTTGGCCTAGTTTTTTCAGCCATTCCTAATAAGAGCAAAATGCATGTTCTGATGACATTTACATTTAGAGGCTGCAATGGCACAACCTTTTTGAATCTACCGGAGCACTACTCTGTACCCATCTAGTAGAGTACACAAGTATACAAAAATTAAGGAATATACAAAAGGCCTATTGGCCCACATGAATCTTATATCTAACTGAAATAACTTAGGCTATTTGCAAATGGGCTACCACATTTAAGAAAAAAATAAAATTACTTTTCTGCAACCCCCAAGTCACTTGTAAATATTTGGTAGGAAAAAAAATCCCCGAATGGTTTTGCCAACACTTGTGTAGTAGTTGATTGTAATTATGTTTTTGTTAGAAGAGCATTCGAGTTATTAAATAGGTCAGCATATCAGCATAGTGTGAATAAGTACAGAGAATATTAAGCAACTATTGAAAAATGGTTTAAAGTCAGATCTATGTTGATCACAAATATTTAAAAGAATATTTCAAATTAGG
The DNA here is from genome assembly GCF_040958095.1 of Procambarus clarkii. Classification (NCBI taxonomy): domain Eukaryota; kingdom Metazoa; phylum Arthropoda; class Malacostraca; order Decapoda; family Cambaridae; genus Procambarus; species Procambarus clarkii. The sequence goes on from NC_091211.1 coordinate 15,794,158, forward strand.
CCATTTATGAAATGGCAAGGAGGGTCTACATTAAATTTCATCGGCCATTCTCGACCAAAGTATCAAGATCATTGAATCTCTACTGAAATTTGATGAAAATTGCTCTACTTGACATTTGTTAAGCACCTTGGCACACACTTCATCCGGCCCCGGGGCCTCGTTAATCATTAATTTTCCTACTTTATATCCTCCCTGGTAACTACTTAAATAATCAACTTGTCTTCTCCAGAAAAGACTTATCAGTTAACCACAGAGGCACCAACACTAGTGGGCTCAACGAGGACAGGAAGCCGGTGGCTTGTCGAAGGTCAATCGATTTGACTGATCTTTTCCAGCTGTACTTTTAAGTGTTAGTAGATTTGGCAGAGTTGAAGGCATAATGTAAAGTTCTTTAGTAAATAAGAATGAAATACCGATTTCTTTGTATTATCTTATCTGACCTGTTTTTAATCAGTCCCCCCGCCCCCCTTTTCCAGTCACTATTTAATAGAACTAAATACACTCCCTGTACTCTACTTCATATATTTTATATTGTTTCCCTTACTACAGAATCCTATCTAGTTTAACAAATTGTTCTAACTTAGTTAACAAAGTTAACTTCCTCGTTCTTAGTCTTTTTTTAACAGACCTCCATTTACTTGTAATAAGTTTTTAGGCCCATGGTTATGCACTTTAGATATTTAGAATTTACAAGACAAGACGATTCGTAGTTTTTGGAAAAGTTTCTGCCTATTTACCAATGTTTTTTTTCCTTACCAAAGCTACAACCTTAGTTCAAAAAGGTTAAATTTTATTTTAATTTATGATCAAGGTCGTCCAGAATATAGACGTAAAGTCTGAATAAAAATTATGTAAAGCCACGTCAGCACCAGGCCGCCACCACCATACAAAGTGTACGGACTCGCCTCCATTACAATGAAGGAATTTAGTTAGTATTTATGTATAGTTACATTACGGGTGCTGGATTTATACGAAACAAAATATAATTGATAACTCCCCAGGGACAATTTGTTGCCAGCATTCCTCCAGTACTGGGCCTTGGCAAATGTGGCCTTCAGTCGACACCCATCGCACAAAATGGCCACTAAACTGCCTGCCGTTCACCTGCATCAAGTTGAACGCAAAAATTCACAGTTTTCAATAAATATCAGTTGCATACCCAGAGAAGCATTTAGGTCTGGATCCATTTACAATATTTCCTATCCTGCTACAGTTAAAGTAAAGAATGAATATGTATAAGGCAAGATGGCGACAGGTCAGCTGTGCACGACACAGAGGGAAGAAAAAGAGCAAAGACTTTCATCCTTCATCATCACCGCTCCAGAAAGAACAGCAGCATCAAACCCCCAACCATTTGCCGGGCAGAAGCACCGAACATAAAGTGAGGGCCAACACAGTCCACAACCCCTACACACGCCACACACCGGCCACAGATGATAAATCGATGCTGCACACACCTCTCGCCATATTGGAAAACCTTCGCAATGCTTAACACTATTTACTCACCTGCGATTTCTGTATGACGACATGACGGCGTTTCTCTGTTCTTATCAAGACTAAACTTTTAAATATTACTATAATAGGAGCAGATGTTGGCTCCTGTGGGCTTGAAGATGGAAAAACTATGAGCGAGGCGGCGCGCGGCAGAGCGATGTTACAGGCGCCCGCTGAAGACCCACGTAGAAAGACAGGCTTGCCAACACCACCCCCTCACCACTCACTCCAGCCCGCTCAAAACTAGCGCAAATGCACTACACTCTACAGGAAACTTAGCTTAAACAATCTCTTAGAATAAGGACGTGAGCACCACACTTGTAAATTGCTTCTCTAAGAGATTGTTATGGCCCAGCTCTAGAAACTATTGATTTATATGTTTTTGGGTGAGGTGATATGACAAATGTTTTTGGGTGAGGTGACAGAACACACACATATATATATATATATATATATATATATATATATATATATATATATATATATATATATATATATATATATTACATCCCTGTTATCAAACCAGTATTTACCCAGTTCTTTCCTAAATGATGACGTTGGTGCCTTGTTGCAAGCACTAAACTACAATTTTTCTTGTTGTCCTTACTTAGACCTGGTTGAATATGACATTACCCAACTATATAACATTCCAGCTATCCACAATTGTAGACCTAACCAGAGGGGTGGTGGTACAGCAATTTAAGGTACCATAAGGAGCAACCATGTACTAAAGTTATCAAATCTAGGGACACCCATGAAGAGTATATATTATCCAAGTTCAAAATGAAGGGCCTGAACACAAACTTAACTTTGGGAGCATTTTACAGAATTCCAAACATTGATGTAGTTGAATTCAGCTCCAATTCAACTCCTGGGGATTTGTTGAATTCCACAAATCCCTAGGGCCGGATGAAGTGTTTGCCAGGGTGCTTAAAGAATGCAAAGAGGAGCTTTCCGAGCCACTGTCTACCATATTTAATAAATCAATAGAGTCAGGCAGAGTGCCAGAATCATGGAAGGTAGCTAATGTGGTACCAATTTTTAAGAAAGGAGATAGATCACTTGCGTCAAATTATCGACCAATTAGCCTAACGTCTATTGTGGGAAAGTTACTTGAATCGATAATTGCAAATGCAATTCATCTTCATCTTGAAAAACATAAATCGCATAATAAACATAAACAGAAAAACATAAACAAAAATCAATGGTTTTACAAATGGCCGATCATGGTTAACAAATTTGCTATCTTTTTATTCCAGCATAGTTGAGGCAGTTGATAGTGGTAAGGATTGTGATGTTGTGTACCTTGACTTTAGTAAAGCTTTTGATACAGTGCTACATGAAAGACTGATTAAAAAAATAGAGGCTCATGGTATTGAGGGTGCTATATTAAGTTGGATTAGGGCATGGCTATTCCAAAGGAAACAGAGAGTTAGTATAAATGGGGTTAAGTCAGAGTGGGATAATGTTGTTAGTGGAGTGCCTCAAGGCTCTGTCCTGGGACCTCTGTTGTTTATAATATATATAAATGATTTAGATTCAGGTTTGAGTAGCAACATTTGCAAATTTGCAGATGATACAAAAATCGGTAGGGAAATTAACATGGAAGAAGACTCACTATCACTTCAAGTTGGTCTAAATAGGGTTTTGAAATGGTCAAAGGATTGGCAGATGCAATTTAATGCTGATAAATGTAAAGTTTTGAGGCTAGGTAATGATGATAGAGTTACAAGATACGAGCTAGATGGTGTTGAAATTGCGAAGTCGGATTGCGAAAGGGATCTGGGAGTTATGATTAGTAAGAATTTATAACAAAAGGATCAACAAATAGGACACTGGGATTTATTAATCGAAGCGTTAGTAACAAGACACCTGGTGTGGTTCTTCAGCTATATCATGCTCTGGTTAGGCCCCATTTACATTATGCAGTTCAGTTTTGGTCGCCGTACTATGGAATGGATATAAATTCACTTGAACGTGTCCAGCGTAGGATGATAAGTTAATTCCCCAAATTAGAAAATTTTCATATGAAGAAAGATTAACAAACCTTAAGTTGCATTCACTGGAAAGGCGAAGAGTTAGGGGTGACATGATAGAGGTTTACAAGTGGATGAATGGACATAACAAAGGAGATATTAATAGGGTATTAAAAGTATCAACACAAGACAGAACACGAAACAATGGGTATAAATTGGATAAGTTTAGATTTAGGAAAGACTTGGGTAAATACTGGTTCGGCAACGGGGTTTTTGATTTGTGGAACCACTTACCGCGTAACGCGGTGGAGGTGGGGTCCCTCGATTGTTTCACGCGCGGGTTGGACATGTATATAAGTGGGATTGGGTGGGTTATAGATAGGAGCTGCCTCGAATGGGCCAATAGGCCTTCTGCAGTTACCTTTGTTCTTATGTTCTTATGTTCAATCTTAGAAACTTAATACTGAATAACAAGCTTAACAAAAATCAACTAAAATTAACTGGAGATTTCAATATTGACCTATACCAATATTGAACGTTGGTGTTCTGCGGTCGGTACACAGATCTTGGAATACCTTGAATAGTTGGACAAGAGGATTGAAGCTCTAGAAAAATTAGCTATGTGAAACAGATGGGTGTTGTGGGGAATGAAACGGAGGGGGGAAGAATGTAAGGAAGTGGATGGAAGACTCTCAAGAAAATTAACTATACACTAATGATGGCAGTGTTCAACCCTGTGTGGGGAAAAATGTTGACGGAGAAGCTCAGGAAAAATGGTTTACAAAAATAGAACTTGAAGACATAGTTTTCATTAAGTTAAGACATACATTAGTTAAGACATACATTATGGGTAAATACTGGTTCAGTAACAGGGTTGTTGATTTGTGGAACCAATTGCCGCGTAACATTGTGGAGGTGGGGTCCCTCGATTGTTTCAAGCGCGGGTTGGACAAGTATATGAGTGGGATTGGGTGGTTATAAATAGGAGCTGCCTCGTATGGGCCAATAGGCCTTCTGCAGTTACCTTTGTTCTTATGTTCTTATGTTCTTAGTTAAGAGTAGAGTTACCTTTGATTGTAGTACGGGTGTACAAGTGTTGAGCAAGAAGAAATGTTAAAATGTTGGAAGTTTGTGACTAAGGCAGATATTGCTTCTCAATAACTTAAAATCTTGGGAGGCTGTGGACAAGGCGATTGTGCTTCTCAATGAATTAACAAAACCCCAGCAAAGCCTGAGAACATAGAGGGAAAAATTACTGCGTCTACGTTGTAGTCCTCCCATGTTGGTGTTGTTTGTTTCTTTGTAATGAAATACATTCTTGAAGGACATCACGTTTTGTAACAGTAGAACATAATGATCTTATTATGCTTCCACATGTATTACACCTTTTGAAGTGATAGGATTAATTCATTAGCTCCCACGCCTCTCATTAATCTAATCGCCGAAGCTTCATTTATCGCTGAAATTCTATCCCCAATGCTCTGTATCTTCAATCATATCATTATTATCTCAGTAATTGTATTTCTTGGGCCATGAGAATAATCTTGGGATTATTCTCATGGCTTCATTTTCTACCTTCTCCAACTTGTTTAGTCTGCCTTTACCAAAACAAGAAGTGACAGAGGCAGCATAATCAATAAGAGATCTCACAGTATGCCATGTGATTACCATTATAATGTGAAATGTAGAACATGTAGAACATGATTAATAATTGTGTACTGTATGGGTTTGTGAGCTCCTTGAGGGACCTTATATAGACGAAGGTAGAAATAGCCTAAGCTACTCATAGAGAGAATGCTAAGACATTAGAAAAAATGGGTATAAAGTAAGATTCATGTAAATCCCTTCACATGTGAGAATACTGTTGAATGAGGCAGTTGATGAGATAAGACGAGAGCCTCGGAAATAACTCTTGTCTTGTCAGATAACTTTGAAACAAATAAAGACAAGAATCAAGATGATCCAAGAGGATGAAGAAAAAGTTAAGAGAATGGTAATGGTGGACAGCAGTAACACACTTAATTAAGTATTATGTAGTAATAATAAATACAAACTCGTCCTTCCCGTATGGTAGAGGAAAGTCTACTTGGAAAGATTCAATTTATATGAAATTAAGAGTAGGATACAAATATATCTGCCAATACAGTGTTGATGTCTGTGAAAAAAGATAAGGAGTGTAAATTATGTAGTACGCCGCACGCCCACACCTTAGATCATTATGAATTAGAGTGTCAACTTATTGATAACTTTAGAAATAAGGAAATAAGTAGTATACCACATCCAATTGTTTTGATGTGTGATAATGGTATGACAGAATACTTAGTAGCTGTAAGCATTTTACCCCAGGAATGTGTAACCCTTATATGCTGTGCCTACTATATTAACCTGCAATATTAAATGTGATTCTTGAACTGCGGTTTATGGATTTGTACTGACTGGATTTGTACGCCCTTTGAGGGACTTGAAGTAGTAGGGGGTAGAAATAGCCAAAGTTACTCTATTCCTTTGAGATGTATTTTATATTAAATTTATACTCAATAAACGTACTTGAACTTGAATGTGAAGCTACTCTATCTTTTTGAGTTGTACTTCCTTTTCTCAATAAACTTACTTGAACTTGAATCAAGTTCAAGTATGACAAGTATCAACTTCCTTGAATCCACGTATGACTAACAATTCTGAGATTGGGATTTTAGATAAACCTATGGCTATTTATTTATCTACACTTTGCAATCTTTCATATAGAATAAGGTAGCAGCACATTGCTGTGTATAACAAAACTTGTTAATAATAATAATAATTAAAACGGAAATAATAATAAAGTAAACGGAAATCGTGTCCCTATAGGTGCAACAAGGTTGCTAGATTAAGCGTAAAGAAGCTTAATTGGTAACTGTGTAAAGCCCGGGTGTTAAGCAGGCGCACCAACCATCGTCCCCCGTCCTGTTGCCACACTTCCCATTTCATACTAGACATTTTTATGACTGTAACAAAATACATAACCCTTTTGTTCATATAAATGTATGCATTATCACCGTTGATACTATGCATTTAATTTTTTGTTACGAAATTGAAAGCAGTAAGAGAATAATGATATAATATAATTACACATTCCTTGGCAGAAATGTCTGAAACAAGTGAGCTACAGCGTGCGCCGTTCTCATCCTTTGTTCAACAGTTATTTTTGGTGATATCTTATGTAGCATTTCACAATACAGATTCATTTTTATAAAATTTCCCATTAGAGTGTTTGAATAAACGTACTGCATTTGAAATTCTTTAACAAATTTGTTAATTTTACTGCGCCTTTACCTTGATGACAAGGAAAATAGTTTAACGGAAATGCCTCCGAAAGGGTTATTGTGACTTCCTTGTGCAAATTTTTCCTAACAGTTCGTTACTAGAGAAGGAAGGCAATTGTTTATGTATTTTTGTGGTACTGACGGTCTCAAAATGCAATTAACTTTTACCGTCAGTAGCAAAACCCATAATATACAGTGGATACGAAATATTTATCAACCACTTGCATATCTGAACGTGTACAGAAGGTCGCCGCACCCTATTGCAGCAACACTGGCTGGAGTCACTAAGCTACGAGACTCACAGAGTATATTTAGAGATGTACAGCACTACATAGACAAGAAACACATCTCTTACATTCATGGAATTGGAGAAAATGTTTTGTGAAAATGAATTTTTTTTGTTTTAAAACTCCAATAGATTATAATTTGCACACACTAGTGTTGTGACGCAGTTGTGACGTGCATCTCTTGGTGAGGCAGGTGAAGCACCTTGGGCGTGCCTGCGTGTATGGTCATCACACCGACACCTTTTCCCATGCACGGCCAACCTTTTTTGTATATCTAAACCTTTTTTTTTATCTAAACTTAGATATACACAGCAATGTGCTGCGTAGACGTGTGGCTATTCCATAATAAAAGGATTACAGAGCGTAGATCAAAAGTTTGCTATGTGTTCATATAACATCCCGATCTCACAGAATGGTTAGTCATACATGGCATCAGGAGTCAGCATGAAATGCAAGTCTAATCAATTAGCCAGCTCTAGCTGGATAGATAATTTTATGTTATTCAAAGTCAGCCCTACAGGCCCTTAAAACCTCAACATGCAAAATAGATACTAGGAATGTTGTAACATCAGTTATAAACCACATTATTAATGCAAAGAGCAAGAGTTTCAGTCTCATTTGTATGGATGCCATCTCACAAAGGTGTTGTCATGATAACGACACAGACAAGGCAGCTAAAACTGCATGTGATAAGCCTAAGTTGAGGTGGATATGGACATTCCAATCTCTGCTGTAAAAGCCGCAATATTTCAGGAAATTAGGAAAGACAGAAGAAGTCACTGACACACAAAGGCCAGAAAGCACGAGTGTAATAGGCTATGACATGTTTAGAACTTTGAATTATATGTACGGGCAGCAGACAGTATGACATTGTAATTGCCAGAATTAGGATGGGATATCGATATCTATGACAGGTGACTGCAGATTCCAATTGTAAACTATGTGAACAATAGCTAGGACATGCTCTCCAACTTTATATCTGTGACATCCCTGTTATAAGTGACTTCACACAAAATGGTATGAGGTTCTTTGAGCTCTGTAATCACTTCATACACTCAGGAATCTTGGAAGATTTTTTGTGCAGTACCCAGATTTTGCCAGTGGGGACTAATATATCGATCAGCCTTACATTTTATGTTCTCTCCTCATTTTTTAGCCAGAGTTGATTTGTTTTTGTATTGATTCCATGTATGACTAACCATCCTGTGAGATGGGAATATTAGATGAACTTATAACTAGTTTTTTTATCTACACTCTAATCTTTCATATAGAATAGGGTAGCAGCACATTACTCTGTATACCTAAGCCTGTTAATACAAAAAAATGGATAGTGGATTTCTGGGTCAAGCGAAATTCGGTCAGACTTAGAATGGGAAATAAATTTATTACTTAAATTTAAATTAGCGGTGTGTACAATAACAAATGGGAGTTAAATGTACCAATAATAGCTTATATGTGAATAACTTATTGGCAATTAATTGTTAATAACACTATAATAAATTTACCAGTCGTACTTGCCCTGTTATCAATGATTGTAGACTTAGTTTCATTATCTGCCGATGTAGAGCTGACCAGATGTAAACTGTCAACAAAATTATTCGCACACCCTCCGTTACTATGTGATGGAGTGCGAAAAGATACGTGAATTCAGAGACAATTCTATAACAAATGGTCAAGAGGCGTGTAAATATTTAATTCAAAATGATCTGCTAACAGAAGTGTTGGCCATTGTAACCTATACACCGCTGCTCACTGGATGGCGTGCAGGATAAACATATTTTAATTGTTTATTTATACAAGAGTTCTTACATTCTTGTACAACCACTAGAACGCATAGCGTTTCGGGTAAGCACCTAATCCTAATTTTCACACACACACACACGCACACGCACACACACACACACACACACACACACACACACACACACACACACACACACACACACACACACACACACACACACACACACACACACACACACACATACACACACACACACACACATACACACGAGATGACAAACGAGAGGGCCTCATAATGGTCATGAGAGATATTATTGTACAAGCAGATAAGGATAAATCACGACTGTTGATACTGCGGGACTTCAACTTTAAAGCAATAGACTGGGAGGCCTATGAAGCAAGAACGGAGGACTTTTGGACATGCAGATTTGTGAACCTCATTCTGGAGACATTCTTGTATCAACACATAAAGCAGGCCACAAGAATGAGGGAAGGAGATGTACCGTCAGTACTGGATCTAGTATTCACCAGGAAAGAAGAAGAGATATTGGACATCCAGTACCTTCCTCCCTTGGGAAAGAGTGATCACGTCCTGTTAGACATTGATTATGCTTTAAGATATCATCTAGAAGAAAATGGGGACATTGAAACAGTTGATAAACTCGATTTAAGGAGAGGTCACTATGGGGAACCTCGAAATTTTTGAGTGTAATTGGACAAACTTGTTCCTAGGTAGGGAAGTAAATGAAATGTATGCCAAATTTTTAAAAATATACGAGGAAGGCACACAAACATTCATACCAAAACAGAGATGCAGGGCCAGAAAACAGGATTGGTTCAACAGAAATTGTGAGAGGGCCAGAGACCAAAAGACAAAAATGGAATCAGTATAGGAAGAGGCCAAACCCCCAAACATACCAGTGATACAAAGATGCGAGAAATAACTATACGGCAGAAATAAATTTTGAAAAAGGGATAGCGGATAAATGTAAAACAGAACCGGGCCTATTCTACAAATTCATAAACAACAAATTGCAGGTAAAGGATAATATCCAGAGGTTGAAAATGGGAAACAGATTCACGGAAAATGAAAAGGAAATGTGTAAACATTAAATGAAAAGTTCCAAAGTGTGTTTGTACAAAATGAAATCTTCAAAGAACCAGACATAATAAGAATTCCAGAGAACAACATAGAGCGGATAGAGGTGTCTAGAGATGAAGTGGAAAATATGCTAAAGGAGCTCAGTAAGAACAAAGCAGCTGGCCCAGATGGAGTTTCACCATGGGTTTTGAGAGAATGTGCATCTGTGCTCAGCATTCCACTTCACCTGATCTTTCAGGCATCCCTGTGTACAGGAATCGTAGCAGACGTGTGGAAACAGGTTAACATAGTTCCAATCTACAAAAGTGGCAGCAGGGAAGACCCCCTCAATTATGGACCTGTATCATTGACAAGTGTAATAGTGAAAGTATTGGAAAAACTAATCAAAACTAAATGGGTAGAACACCTGGAGAGAAATGATATATTATCAGACAGACAGTATGGTTTCCGATCTGGAAGATCCTGTGTATCGAATTTACTCAGTTTCTATGATCGAGCCACAGAGATATTACAGGAAAGAGATGGTTGGGTTGACTGCATCTATCTGGACCTAAAAAAGGCTTTCGACAGAGTTCCACATAAGAGGTTGTTCTGGAAACTGGAAAATATTGGAAGGGTGACAGGTAAGCTTTTAACATGGATGAAAAATTTTCTTACATAGAAAAATGAGGGCAGTAATCAGAGGGAATATATCGGACTGGAGAAATGTCACAAGTGGAGTACCACAGGGTTCAGTTCTTGCACCAGTGATGTTTATTGTCTACATAAATGATCTACCAGTTGGTATACAGAATTATATCAACATGTTTGCTGATGATGCTAAGATAATAGGAAGGAAACGAAACTTAGATGATTGTCATGCCCTTCAAGATGACCTGGACAAAATAAGTATATGGAGCACCACTTGGCAAATGGAATTTAATGTTAATAAATGCCATGTTATGGAATGTGGAATATGAGAACATAGACCCCACACAACCTATATATTATATGAGAAATCTTTAAAGAATTCTGATAAAGAAAGAGATCTAGGGGTGGTTCTAGATAGAAAACTATCACCTGAGGACCACATAAAGAATATTGTGCGAGGAGCCTATGCCACGCTTTCTAACTTCAGAATTGCTTTTAAATACATGGATGGCGATATACTAAAGAAATTGTTCACGACTTTTGTTAGGCCAAAGCTAGAATATGCAGCGGTTGTGTGGTGCCCATATCTTAAGAAGCACATCAACAAACTGGAAAAGGTGCAAAGACATGCTACTAAGTGGCTCCCAGAACTGAAGGGCAAGAGCTACAAGGAGAGGTTAGAGGCATTAAATATGCCAAAACTAGAAGACAAGAAAAAGAGGTGATATGATCACTACATACAAAATAGTAACAGGAATTGATAAAATCGATAGGGAAGATTTCCTGAGACCTGGAACTTTAAGAACAAGAGGTCATAGATTTAAACTAGCTAAACACAGATGGCGAAGAAATATAAGAAAATTCACTTTCGCAAATAGAGTGGTAGACGGTTGGAACAAGTTAGGTGAGAAGGTGGTGGAGGCCAAGACCGTCAGTAGTTTCAAAGCGTTATATGACGAAGAGTGCTGGGAAGACGGGACACCACGAGCGTAGCTCTCATCCTGTAACTATACTTAGGTAATTACACACACACACACATCCCCCAGGAAGCAGCCCATAGCAGCACCCCTAACTCCCAGGTACCTATTTACTGCTCGGTGAACAAGGGCATCAGGAAGAAAGAAACTCTGACCATTTGTTTCCGCCTCCGCTGGGGATCTAATCACGAGCGCTCAGCAGTCAGGCCCCTAATTGCAATTGTGACACTAGCTTTCCCCCCCACCAAGTTAGTTGCTTAAATTAGATACTGCACTTGTGGTCGGTCTCAAGCCCATTGTTGATGTGACGATGTGCATTGAATTTTGTAACTAGCTCATCAAGATTGTAACTTGCCTAGCTAAATGAATTGTGGGGGTCAGCCCCTGAGCCTATTATGTGTCTCTATAACCCTTTCCACTACTCCATACAAGATGGGTATGGGGGTGCATAACAAATTAACAATACTAAATGATATGAGGTACTTTGAGCTCTGTAAGCACTTCATACACTCACGATTATTGGATGATATTCCTGTGCTGTTTCCTTATTTTGCTAGTGGAGGCTAATAGGTCAGTCTTACATGTTGTTGTTTTAAATTTAGCTACTCAGAACGAAGTGTCCATGTAGCACGGGCTATGGTGAGCCCGTAATCAGTTTTACGATTGTTGAAGATTAAGCCACCCAAAGGGTGGCAAGGGCATGAATAGCCCGTAAGTGGTGGCCCTTTGGAGCCATTACCAGTATCAATAGATGATACTGGAGATCTGTGGAGGTGCGACCGCACCCTGCGTAGTGGACTTACCTGGCACAGGATCAGTCTTACAGTTCTCCTGCTGTTATATATGACTAAGCATCCTGTGAGATGGTGATATTAGATGACCTTATAGCTTGTTTTTGATCTACACTTTGTAATATTTTGTACAGAATAGGGTAGCAGCACATTGCTGTACTCAACGTTGTGCGTGTGGTGTGTTGCACTTCTCACATGTCAATCAACAGGTGTACAGATTCGTGAGCCTATTGGGCTCTCATATCTACACTTGAAACTGTGTATGGAGTCAGCCTCCACCACATCACTGCCTAATGCATTCCACTTGTTAACTACTGACACTGAAAACGTTCTTTCTAACGTCCCTGTGACTCATTTGGGTACTACGTTTCCACCTGTGTCCCCTTGTTCGCGTACCACCCGTGTTAAATAGTGTTAAATAGTGCTGTCAATACCTAAGCTTGCTAATAAAAAAGAGTGAAGAATCTTCTAATTTTTGCCCAGGCGAGTGAAACACACATGTGTGGGAATATATCTAATAATATTAAATTTATTTATTTATTAATATTAAATTTAATTAGAAATATTAAAATGATTTAGATAATTATAATTTAGCAACCTCAGGGATCAGCAAAATAAACTTATAGACTCTAAAATATAAGTCAAGTGTTAATAACTGATGGTGTGCAAATAATAAAAGTTTACATTGCAATAAAGTACAGTGCGGGCTGCAACCTGACAACATTTTAGATGTGACACACCGCTTGGCATTGATAACGCTTAAGGAAAGTAACAGGATAATGAACATAATGGCATAAAACTTATGGAAATAAACTTGTGACAAAATATATAGCTTGCCAAAGCAAAAAGGATAATTGCCAACTCCTAAAGTCAATTGTTGCAATAAGCTGCAACTGGCACAGCGTGCCCCCGAGTCACAAGAAATGTAAACTGCTCTAACTGTAAGAACCATGCGCCCACATTAACTTGAAAAGCGGTAGGTGCTAATGTGGGCGCTGGCTGTGGCAAACACCATATTTAAAATAAAACATGTAAGGCCGTGAAATGAAATGGTGCTGAATAGGGGGGTCCGGCGGAGGCCCCAAACGCTAGGCCTGCTGGCGCAGAGCCCAAACATTCGTCAGTGTAGGAAGTAGTTATAGAGCTCAAATTATATTTGGTCAGAAATAATTTATATCAGGGCAATCACAGATTTCTACCTGCATTTACCTGAGGGCAACTAACCAACTAATGACCTCGAGGAGGACAGGAAGCCGTAAGTTTGTCAAAGGCCCCCCTAATTGTCCTGATCATTTTTTTTGCAAGCTAGATTATAAAGTTCAACAGTTTTGGCATTTACGCCCTCAGCGGGTAGGCGGTTCCATGGGTTTATTGTTGATGAAAAAGCCTTTGATGTTTTCAGCCCTACATTGTGGTTTGTTGAGCTTAAAATCGTTACTTCTTGTCTACGTTATAGATGACCTTTTGAAAAAGTTGACCGGATCAACATCCTCCAAATTGTTCAGTATATTGAACGTTTCGATGAGATCAGCCTTATCATGTCTGGTTTTTAGTGTTGTTAGCCCTGTAGCCCTCAGCTACAGCTGTCCTGGTATGGGAGATGACTCGGTTCTGGAATTACTATTGTTGCACTTTCTCCAATGAAGCTTTCTTTCTGAAGATGAGGTCTCCGTGCCTGGATACAATAATCCAAGTGGGGGCGCACTAGAGGTTTATACAATTGAATGACCACCTTCTTTTCCTTAAGTCAAAGGTTGCTCTATTATTCCTAGGGTTTGGTAAACTTTTTTTTTGACTACCGCTCCCACTTGTGCAACTTTCAGTGAATGATGGAGTCTGACTATACATAACGTCCTTTATAGATGTAGGTTCCAGGATAGTGTAAGTGTCCTAACTCTTATTTATATAGTACACCAGTGATCTTTGTGGTGTCTAGCGGGCAGTTTTTTCAGTGGAATTGAGTGGTTGGCTGTAGTAGTGGAAAGCAGGACGGACAGGGATCGTTTTGCTTTTTTCGACGGCCCCTGTCCGTCCTGCCTGTTTTTCGTTACATTTTTTGTGGGGACACGATCCGTCCTGTCTATTTTTCGTTACAGTTTTGTGGGGACACGATCCGTCCTGTCTATTTTTCGTTACAGTTTTGTGGGGACACGATCCGTCCTGCCTGTTTCTCGTTACTGAATCGCCTTGACAAAATCCAAAGAAAAAACGGAAGACGTAGAGGTCTTCACTAACACACCAGCTCCATAACTGATACAGCCAGCCATCCGAGGCTGGAATTCACCATGAAGACCCCCATCCATCCACAGATCTCTAGTATTAGCTATTGGTACTGGTAATGGGTCGAAAGAGCCTCCACTTACGGGCTCACCATAGCCTGTGCTACTTTTAGGGTTGCTTAATCTTCATCAATCATCTGCAGTCCTGCTCTTGGTTTGGATTGGCACGTCCACGGACCCCAATCCCAGATCTTCAGTATCAGCTATCGATACAGATTAAATGGCTCCAAAGAGCCTCAAACTTACGGGGCTCACCATAGCCCGTGCTACTTGGAAGTTTATCTTCCGAGTACCTGGCCCAACCACTTGGGCTGGACGGTAGAGCGACGGTCTTGCTTCATGCAGGTCGGCGTTCAATCCCCGAACGTCCAAGTGGTTGGGCACCATTGCTTTCCCACCGGTCCCATCCCAAATCCTTATCCTGACCCCTTCCAAGTGCTATATAGTTGTAACGGCTTGGCGCTTTCTCTTGATAGTTTCCTTCCTTCCTTCAGAGTACCTGAATCTAAAACAACAACAGATTGATGAAGAATAAGCCACCCAAGATGTGGCACAGGCATGAATAGCCGGTAAGTGGTAGATTTTTTGGAGTGAATGGGATCTTTGGTCGTGAAAGGATATACTGTATCCTGAGCTCCCATTTAAATAGGGCTTATATAGCCCTAAAATATGAAAGCCAACGCTGCAGTGTTGATGTAGTCGATCAGAAAACCCTAAACTCGGGTATACCACCTTCGTGTGTGGCGACTTCTGCGTACAACAGTTTATGTAATGAACACCTCCAAAGGATACCTGATCAACCAGACTGTGATTCGTACGTCATTCCCCACTTCTACCTCTTACCAAAGATCCATAAAGCACTAGAAGAAACAAGAGGAACATGGCAAGGGAGACCGGTTCTTAGAGCTTGCCGGGCCCCAACAAGGCCGGTAGACTGGATCTGCACAGTCCTCCTGAACCCCTTACTACGTCTACTATCGGAAAGGATCCAAGATACGACGGATTTCCTCAAGGAAATTGCAGAAATCAGTGGCCCCGTCCCGAGAGGGGCTCGCCTTTTTTCCATTGATGTGGTATCGCTCTACCCGAGCATATCACAGAGAGAAGCTGCGAAGTTAGTAGCATCTTTTTTTTTACAGATAACAGAGTAAAAATCAGACAGGAACTTCGAGACGCAGGAGTATGGAGGACCCCCCTCGAAGGAAACTCTTGAGGAGGCCATCCTCCATGTGATGAGACACCCTTTTGCAATTTGAAGGACGAATATACCGGCAAACCAAGGGTACAGCGATAGGAGCATCCAGTAGTGTGACAATCGCTGAAATATTTGTGCATGTAGTGTTCGAGAGGAAACGATCCCACAGGAAGGACGGACCGGCGGTATATTTCCGTTACATAGACGACATCTTCGGAATAATGGAGGACGGTTTCCCGCGCCTAGAAGGTTTCTTTCTATGGTCAAACACAGTTTATGAAAACCTTAAGTTTACCCTCGAACACAGTGACTCAATGATAAATTTCCTACATACAACAGTGTATATAGACCCGCTAACCAGGGATCTGCATACGAAGGCATACTATAAACCGACTAACCTTCACACGTATCTGAAATTTGACTCGAGCCACCCACTAGCCTTGAAGAAATCGCTACCCAACTCACTTGGACTCAGACTCAAGGTCAAGGTGGGATGCCTGGTCAACCAGGCGTCCAACAGCCTGGTTGACCAGCCCAGCAACCAGGAGGCCTGGTCGACGACCGGGCCGCGGGGACGCTAAGCCCCGGAAGCACCTCAAGGTAAGGTAACAATGGTAGTGGACCATATGGACAATATAAAGTGGAAAAGGCAGTATATAAATCACCACAGCAAGAGACTTGCAACACAGCTGCGCAACTTCAAGAAATCAGCTGTCCAAGTGAAGGTGCGAAAAGGGAAGAAGAGATGAATGTTACTGGTAACAGAAATTCACTGACAAGATCATTCTGAAGTTGTCAGGGTACTTCACAAAAGTAATCAGGGACAATATAAACACTGACCGGGAATACACGAGGAATGCATGCCTGTCCGAACTGTTCCATGCAACGTCCACAGATGAAAAGCCAATGCACGTGATTTGGCAAATTGGCACGTGAAGCCAATTTGCACGTAGTCTTTGCCCTAAAGGCAAAGACTACGTTTCGCGTTTCTACGAATAAGACAGCAAATGTTAAGTCCCCTTGATCACATAGCGAAATGCTTGTACAATTCTAGCTACCGAACAATCACATGACTGAAGTCTGGAAGATATACATACATCTTGTATCTGAGAACAAAGTGTCTGAAGGTGTAGAATTTAAATGAGTGTCTACACCACGGAGATTGGAAACACATCCCCCAGAGATTATTTGTCATTATATAATGGAATGTGAAAAAATCGCGGAATTTAGAGATAACACCATCAATAGTGTCCAAGAAATGTGTAAGTTCTTCATTCATAATGATGTGCTGCCCGAAATCTTAGCGAAGTATCCAAAATTTGCTTACTGTAGGTAATGCATGCACATGACTGTAAAGCTGCCGCCCAGTTGGGTGGGTGTGTAGCAAGACTAGTAACTGTGTGACTATCATAGATGTAAAGTGCCTTGTATAGGGACTGTTGTGAGCCTCTTGTTGATCACTTGTTACACAAAAGATCACTGATGTGTGTATTTGTGTGGGTGATTAAATATGTATGTGTATGTATATATATATATACGTATATATATATATATATATGTACATGTATATATAACATTAATAATTTTGTAACTAGCGTCAAAAAATTGTCATTTGCTTAGCTAAACGAACTAGAGGGTTCCTGTATAAACATAATCGGTTCAGTTCCTGAACCGATTATGTGCCTCTGTAATCCTTTACACCACCGCCCACGGGATGGGTATGGGGTGCATAATAAAGAAAAAATTGAATCGGTATGACCATTATTGACTTTAGCATGACCCACAGAGCCACAAAGTACAACGGCGAGTATTAGTGAAGGGGACCCTGCCCAGCATCGCTGGACTTCCTCCTAATAACAGGCCTGAATGGTACTTCAACATCAAGGATATGCAACAACCTACAAGCCGAACCTTGTTGATGGGGTTCGAGAGTTCTATTCTCCAAGCCCGGCCCGAGGCCAAGCTTGACTTGTGAGCGTTTGGTCCACCAGGCTGTTGTTTGCAGCGGCCCGTAGGTCCATATATCGACCACAGCCCGGTTGGTCCGGCACTCCTTGGAGAAAATTATCTAGTTTTCTCTTGAAGATGTCCACGGTTGTTCCGGCAATATTTCTTATGCTCGCTGGGAGGGTGTTGAACTATGGACCTCTGATGTTTATACTGTGTTCTCTGATTGTGCCTATGGCACCTCTGCTCCTCACTGGTTCTATTCTGAACTTTCTTCCATATCGTTCACTTCAGTATGTTATTATTTGATCTCTCGGCTTCTTTCTAGCGAGTACATTTAGAGAGCATTGAGACGATCCCAATAATTTAAGTGTTTTATTGCGTCTATGCGTGCTGTATGTGTTCACTGTACTCCCTCCATTTCAGCAATCTCTCCTGCTCTGAAGGGGAGAGTATTCAAGACGGGACAGTAAAAGTAATTTTGCATAGTACAACTACTGTGATGGGATCCCTGGATTTGAAAGTTCTCGTAATCCATCCGATCATTTTTCTGGCTGACGCAATATTTGCTTGGTTATGCTCCCTAAACGTTAGGTAGTCCAACCCGTTCTCGCACTTTTAACCTATTACAGGTATAGGTTAAGTAATAATCGTAATTACAAAGCAATAAGATGCTTATCTTAACATACTAAGGTTAGGTAAACTCGGTGTTTTCTATGAAGCTTTTCAAGGTAAACTAAAATATTAACAATAAATTAGTATGTCACATATGCACGTAATTAATAAGTCAATACTGACTATAAGAAAGTGCGAGAACGGATTGGGTAGTCAGACATCAGTATTCCCAAATCCTTTACATGCTGCCTTCCTACTATGGGCACATTTGATTATGTTTTGTAACCTGTATTATTTTTAAGGACCTCTTTTTACCGTACCCGAGTACACTGATAATCATATTTTTTGTTACCCAGTCGAAAACTTTATTAATATCTGCTTGAAATTTTCCAATGTCTTCAGCAGAACTAATTTTCATGCTGATTTTTGCATCTACTGCAAAGGATAATACGAAGCTGTGACTGGTATTTTTGGCTATATCTGATATGAGAATAAGGAAAAACAGTGGAGCAAGGACTGTGCCTTAAGGTATAGAGCGTTTAATTGCACTTGAGACTATTTTATATGATTGACTGTTACTCATTGTCCTGTGTTGACAGAAAACTGATTATCCAGCGTGTTACTTCTATTACTTTGTCATTTATTTTTAGCCTTTGCGAAGTCAGTGTATACCACATCAGCATTGTTTTTCTTCTAATGCCTGTGATTTTATCGTAATGATCAAGTAGCTGTGACAGGTACGATCTTACCGCAATGTTGGCCTGGGCTGTGGTCATTGGTCTTCAAGAAATTGGTGACCTGACTCCTAATCACACTCAAATACTTTTAGTATGTGGGACGTTAGTGCAAGTTATAATTCTTTGCTCCTTTTGTAAAGGGACTATGACTGCTGGTGGGACCTATGCCTGAGCTACTGGCACCTTACATTTCTATAAAATTAATTGAATTCCATGAAGCTGGACCCAGAGCTGGGTGCATGAGCATGTTCTCAATTCCACTTTCAAAATTTAATATGCTCGCGATTATATCGGTTATATTTACAGGGGTTTGGATATAACGCATAAAAAAAATTGTATCTTCCACTTCATGCTTATTGGAGTGCTAAACATGCCCCCATACTGCTTTCTTAGGATTTCACTAATCTCTCATCCTCCGTGTATGAACCTTCACCCGTACGAATATGTACAATACTGGCAGCGGTCTTGCTTTTGACCCTGGGGCTAGTGCCTATTGGCATTGTGGGTCTTTAATTAATAAGGGGGCATTGAAGTTTGGGTAAATTATAATGGGATAGCATGTTCCTGCTTTACCTTGCTGCCAAATAAACAAAAAACAGATTCAATTCTATACGCACTCCTATCTGTAAGGGTAACAATTTCTATGGAAATCTGTCTACGTGAAGCTCAGCCCCAAGTGGCAGAATCTTCACAGGTTGAATAATTAGACTTCACTGTGCTACAAGTTTCAAGCTTTTTAACTTATTAAATTCACACCTTGTACGCAGAGCTTAGGGGTCTACAAATTGCAACACTTATTCCGTAAATTCAACTCTACTTTATAAATACTTGTATACAACAGTGTCGCACAATTGTGTTTTATGGGAGGGAGGGGGATTTTTTTTAACAATACCAGTCTTTAATCAAAATGGATAAATTATATATATCTTATTTGCCTCCATTAACGCTCCTCTAAGGTAGTTTGTTGCTACACATTCCAAGAGAGTAAAGTAGTAGATCGGCTGCGACCGTCTGGCAGCAGACATGCCAAATTTCTGGGTACACAAATATCCCAGTTACATCTGCAACCTAGACGAAGACTACATAATCGAACTGCTAATTCCATGCTAGATATTTAACCCAACATGGTATCCAAAGATATCTACCATATTGCAGAGGGCGAATCTTCTGCTACCATGTTGTACATAGGTATTAATGTTTTTTTTAATTGTTTTCATGTACTCCAGGCTGGGCTGGATTGTTGTGGATCAACGGACGAGTTCCCAAACTTGGCAGTTATATCGCCTTTCGTTTATTAAGATTCCAACATGAGATGGGATCAGTTTGGGGCTATACCGAGTACATTGCATCCGGGTCACAAGACCACTCAACAAAATCCTTGACGAGATATCACTCGCCCTGTATAAATGATCTCGAACAGTCATCCTCAGTAATATTTGGTTCAATTACGCCCAAATACCACCCCCTAGTTAAGTACCTACAAGTATGTCTAATGTGTCTTAAATGAACATTTGCAAGTTACAACTTGGCCTGCTCAACATATTATGTAGTATCACTAGAGAGCAAATTATGGGGTTATTAAACTAGTTTAATCAAGTAGTCATGGATATATTAAGACAATACCACTTGCCTTTCAAACAGTCTTGATCACTACAGATGTTACAAATTTTACACAAATGAAGTGAATTGCAATAGGTTATGCAAATGAAATTCAATATGCCTAGACCATACAACTCGTTCCATAAATCCAACTACATTTCCATCACTAGATAATGAACTGCAACTTAATTGCAGTGCAAAAAACTTATTTTAATAGTCCTGGGTTTACAAAGTCCTTTGGTCCATACATTTTTTTAGACACTGAAAAATAAAATCCTCTATACAATATAAATATCATAGGAAACATTTCCTAAAATGACAATGGAATATTTGGTTAAATCAAAATTGATAGCGACATGTGGGATATGACTGAATACCGACTTTAGGACTGAGGTTTACTAACAATGATGTCGTTGGCTTAAACACACTGCAGTCCTGTAGACAAGGAGGAATGGTGCAGTGTCCCCACACTGTAATGATGGGTGAGTCGAACTTAACCTACCCTTGACAACCGGGCCTGTCAAGTACTTAGTGGAAACGTGCGCAACCTCTAACTTCCTAGAAAGGGGATTGTGCAGCAGTAAGTGGTCACCTCCAGTCCAGACTTCAGTAAGCTGTAATAGATACCAACAGTGTCAATGATAATCTAAAAAAAAAACTAAAAAAACTCAAGAAGTATCCCTATCAGGGATACCGTACTACTCATAACTACTGAATAGAACACCTCACTTGCCAAACATGCCATGCTATCTTAAAAATTCACTTCAAAGACTACGTCAGAATGTTGGACGAGGGAAATTCTAATTTTGTGATACAGTATACTATGATCAAGAAGAAATATTTTAGATACATTTATTGTGAGAAACCTTGCCAAGTGAGGCCCCACCATCAGTTCAGTTACAAGATAACTTGGAAGAATGGATGACACTGGTTTCGGTGAAGAGTTGCTGAGACAGAGTTTAGGCAGCCACTTGGCAAGGCCCCAGTTGAAGAGCAGTAGGCAGGAGTTTGACTAGGGCAGCCGCGGCCAGTTCAGGGCACTAGGCATGGCCCCCATTATGCCTAGGCCACCAACAGCACCAGCTCCAGAGGCAGGTTGGTTGAACGTGGTAGCTCCGGCTTTCTGGACAGGTGGACGTTGGGGTCCATTAAACTGGTTCTGTGTAGTTGCTTGGCGGGTTGAAGCCTTCATAGACCCAGGACCCATGAGCGGAGGAGGACCATTCAGTCTGGTTTGGCCTGTACCCACCCCATTGGACACAGCACTGCTATTGCCTCCGCCTCTAAACTGGTTAAATCTTCCAAGCCCTTCAGACGTACCATAGCTGTTTCCATTGCTGTAGCCGTTCCTTCCTCCTCCACCACCACCACCACCACCCACACGGCCACGATCACGATCACGCCCAAAACCTCTTCTGTCATCATCACGGCCCCTCCAACGATTACGTCCTGTAAATTAAAATGAAAAACTATACTGAAACGTAACATGTGCAGTACAATGGACATGTACAATGCAGCACAAAGATTTGTTGAGGTTGTAGCCAATATCAAAGTTCATAAACCATCATTGAATTTTAATAAACAGGTGGGATGAGAAAAGACTGCTCTAAGGTATATGTAGGAATAAATTACAGCAGTGAGTAGTTTAGCTTCAGTAATGTCTGAAGAACTGTGATCTCTGTACTAAGTTACAATTATACACCTTGCCATTATTTTTTCCCATTTTAAATATTTTTGGAAGAAATTGTCAAAGAAGGCACCAAGCAGGGAAGGGCATGTAGCACCAACAAATGTGCGGGATAATCAGAGGGCGCTAAATGTCACTGAGGATGCCAATGAGAAACGCACAAGACGAATGATATCAAAAGTATCCAATTCACCAAGAATTCTATCGAGGGACAAGTGACCGCCAGGGACGGTCGGAAAGCAAGACACGCTCGTCCTGGAAGTAGAGACATCCAACAAGGATATGCGTAATGCATAAGAGGGACAATGCAGTTAGGACAATAAGGAGCAGGACGGTGCTCCATCCAGTGTCCATGAGTTAAGCGCGTATGGCCAATACGCAACCTTGCTAGAGCACTTTCCCCACCTCCGGTGACGGTAGTAGGATGGCCACAGGGCCACTATTCTTTAGAGTACGCAGTTTGTTACCAGTAACAGAAGACCAACAACCCTGCAAGGATGGAGGAATTAATAACTGGGTAAAAATCAGAATAAGGAATAACTTTACGGGAGACAACTGCGAATAGCTTCCCTAGTGGCAGCATCTGTATGCTCATTTAAAGACACCAATATGGCTTGGAACCCAGCAAAACTCATCTTAAATCTACTAGATAAGAAACAGCCATGTTGAATCTCTACTACCACCGTATGGACTGGATTAAAGAACTCCAGAGCCATGAGCACTGCAAGTCAACTACAGCCCCAAAGGAGGAGTGACAGCGAGAAAGCAGGAGACGAAGAGCAAAGAGAATAGCATAATGTTCTGCCGTGAACGTTCCATCACAATGGTTGTACAGTACTATTCAAATCACTTGTGTCTGTCCCATCTTGAGTACTGCTCAGTACTCACTCTCCCCTTCAGAGCAGGGGTGATTGCTGAAACGAGAGAAATAATATACACATGGAAAATACTGAAGGGCCAAGTACCAAATCTACGCAGTAAAATAACAACGTACTGGAGTGAACGATATGGAAGAAAATGCAGAATAGAACTACTGAAGAGCAGGAGTGCCATAGGCACAATCAGAGAACACTGTATAAACATCAGAGGTCCATGGTTGTTCAACGTCCTCCCAGCGAGCATAAGAAATATTGCCGGAACAACCGTGGACATCTTCAAGAGAAAACTAGATTCCATTAACAGCGCCAACCGAATATTCTCGGTCAGCGGGAAACTGCGCCAACCGAGAAAACCGATTTTTCGGTACCAATTCTAAATGTGTACGAGGTTGGTCCTTAGCTTTACGGGAGATGGAACAAGCGTGGATAGTCTCCTTAGCGGCAGCATCTGCATGCTTATTTAAGGACAATATGGCTGGGAACTCAGCAAAACTCGACTGTTTTAAATCTCCTGGAGATAAGAAACAGCCAATGTTAAATTCCAACTACAAGAGGATGGACTGGATTAATGAATTGTGCAAGACAGCAGTGTCCATGGTGATCCTGTAGGCAGAGGATGCCAGTTTCACCATGGCATTTCAAAAGGAGTCAAATGAAAGGCACCAGAGCAGAGGCATAACCCAGTATGGTGCAGAGCATCAAGATGGCCAAGAGTAGGAGAAGCAGACAAATAAGCAGGACAACCATAACTAAGGAGCCCGGTGCATGAGTATTTTCCAAAGTATGAAAAATGTTAAGACAAAATTCCAGTTATTTGGCGTCGTCATGAAAATTTCAGCAATATTTTGTTTTTATGTTTTTCTGTTCATAGCATTGTTCTTAATAAAAGCATTCAATTTGGAGGCAAGAGGTATGGGGCGACCAAGACAAACGAATGTCAAAGATAAACCCCAAAAGCTTGGCAGAATCTTGGTACAAAAGGGGATTGCCATAAAGTGACAAAGGGAGACATAACAGCCTGCTCCAGAGTAGTCATTGCACAAATTTTAGTTGTAGAAAGCCTAAGCCATGATTGGTGAAGATTACCACAATAAGGCCAAAAGAACAGCTGGGATAAAATATGGTATCGCCAGGTGATGTCATGCCTTTTCCAGGTCAAAAAGGACAGCAACAATGGAGGTCTTCACAACAAAGACTACCAATGTAGATCAAGTTCACAAGACATCAGTCATGCTGCGACACTTGCGAAAGCCATATTTAGGAGGTGGTGGTGTCAAAAACGAGAAGACATTGTCATGCAGTTTGCAGTCCCAACTCTCGAGGGCAATTGGTCAGAAGTTCTTATGAGGGCATCCCTAGAGACCATGGCTTCCTAATAGGAAGAACCAAGTGCCTCGAGCCAGTCCTCAGGGACTGACGACGACTCCCAGATATGGTTATAGATTCAGTAAATACTGAAATGCACATGGGAGAGTAGAGATGGCGAAGCATCTCAATGAATGTCATCGGGGCCTGCTACCATAGAACCGCAGTGGGTCAGGGCAAACTGTATATCCTTGCAAAAATCTGAGGGACAAGATTCAAGGGGCTTACAAATAAATAAGGATGGATAAAGATGAGAACTGGAGAGGTTGGAAATAGTAGTATGTAGGGTGAAGATTCCAGCCAGCCTTTGCAAACTGCCACCCATGGATAGTGAAGAGAAAAAGGTGAAATAGAGAGAACAAGTAGAGATCAAGACAGGAGAGGTTACGAGTGCAAGAGTTAACATGGTGTTTGTCAGAACAGTGCCCCAGAGGGTATGACAAGTTAAAATCACTCAAAAGGATCACAGGTTCAGGTAAGGAGTCTAACAGGCATTTTAAGATCAGAACAAGAAAGTGGAACATTTGGGGGAGAGAAATGGAACAGACTGTTTAACATTTACTCGCAAAGATATAGGCCACAGAACACAATGTGTAACAGAAAAAGTAAAGTGGCCGAATTGATATATCAAATCAAGAGCTCCAGCAAAAGCTGGAGGGGCGGAGAAGAGGAATAACCACAGAAGTGACCAGGACAAGCACCAAGCATCGGCTTGTTGACAAAGTGGTGAAAACTGCGTTATCAGAAGTTTGCATAAAATCCATGAATATTTCATTGAAGTAGGATCAGTGAAACCGGGGTTAAGGGGCCATGGGGAAAATCTAGCAAAGATGGAGTCAATGGAGCAGCAGGATGGACCAGAGGCAGATTGAGAGTCCGAAGTGGACATGCAAGACTGGTAAGCAGTCAAGTCAGGGGGGAGGGGCAAACAGTGGAGCGCACCTCAACAAGAGCAGCTTCAGAGGGAATTGAGGACTAAGAGAAACGGACAACAGACCTTAACAGACAACAAGAGAAGGATTGGGGCGAGAACTAAAAGAGGGCAAAGGAGACAGTAAAGAAAGGAAGGAAACAAGATGGAGAACTAGGAGGAAGTCCCTCTGGCTCCGAACATAAGAGAGCTGGTGAGGCGTAAGTGTCCAAGTCTAAGAGCTGGAAATCATTGCAAAACAAAGTGGGAGAGGGAGAGAAGTGGAATGCAATGAAAAGCATAAGATATGCCAGAGGAAGAGGGAAGATAGCATACTTGGCATCGAGCCTAAGGAAAAGATAAATGATCGCGATGTTCCAAATTGAAGATGGCTTCCTCAAATTCGTAATGTACACATGCGCGGGAGAAGATAGCATGGACATGACCATGACCTCAATTAAGGAGGCGTCTGGTTCGAAAAATGCAATAAATGAAAACTCGATTTCAATCAAACTTTTTTGACAAGTTCTATATGAAAAGTGTTTCATCTGGTCCAAGTTTCAGCATCGTAGCATAAATAGGAAGGGAGAAAAAAATATTGAAGTAGTTGTGAAAATTAAGCCAAAATGATCAAAATCGATTATCAAACAAAAGTGTCAACTGAAATCATAGCTATGACTCTTTGCTATCACAGTAGCATATATTAAACAAATATTATAATTAGTTTAATTGGAAAAAACTTGAAAAAAGTTCGGACGATTTGCATCAAACTTACACACCTGACTGCACGTAAGCCTATCTGTAAGGATGCCAATTTTGGAGAAAATTGGTCGATGTCAACCTCAGCCACAGATTTTAGAACCTTAGACTTTATTCATTTGTTTTTGTTTTCCAATTGACACAAAAGTTTACAAAACAGTTTCATTTTTTATTCAATTTACATGAAACTTACATAGTATATGTGGAGGGCATGTCTCTCTCTACATTTGCTAGAGAGCATTTTTCTCTAAGTTCATTTATTGATTTTATAATAGCAATAAACATGCCATATTTGCATAATTTTTGGGGGGAACTTTGAACATTTGTATTAACTAAAGATGTTTTGGAAATTCTGAAACTAGCAATCCTTTATTATATGCTAATGTGTCAGAAAAGTGTCACGGAATACTTATATCTGAAACGTGTGTTCTCAAGTGTAGACTTGAAAATGTGTAAAAAACGTTGAAAAAAAATCTCGCTTTCTATTTACACTGTAGTACTGAAACTTGGGACAATTTCAGCACTTTTCATATACAACTAGTCAAAAAATATTGGTTGACATTGAACAACTTTTCCTAAACCAACCAGTCATCCCCTTAAAGCAGTGGTCTTGGGAAGAACACTTAGAATGACCAGTCTCCACACAAGGGGCACACACCTCACTTGTGGATTTGAAAGGACTATGCCCAAATATCCAGCACCTATTGCAGAGGTGAGGATAGATGGGGAAGGGGATGTCCCTCCTCTCCTTTGCCCCAGCCGGGACACCCAACCATTCCCCAAGGGCAGCCTCTCCTGCGAGTGACTGGGAGATAGATCCCTACAGGTGTGTACCATAGCACATACAACAACACCCAGCCACCACAACAAATTGACACTTTGGAGGGAGTTGGAGTAGAAGAACTCCCAGAACCCCATCTAGGTACAAACCTTCCTCCAGGTAATCAGCAAATCCAGATAATGAAGCTTGTACTGTCAATTAGTTATTACTAAATATAGCAGCATCATGATATCTGAAGTTAAACCCTATCAATTCCCAAGAATTTTGTATATGGTGATCATGTCTCCCCAAGCTCTTATATTCTAGCAACATGAGGTGCAATTCATGCAGATTTCCTCTTAGTTTTATTTGCTAAACACTTCAAATGTCTGGAATGACCAACTTATTCAATACAATTATGATATTTGCTAAATCTATAAGCATATTGAATTACATACATTACAAATCTAAAACTAAACTATAGAATACCCCTTACCTTTGCCAAACCCACGTCCCATGTCCATGATCTCATAAAGCCGTGGGTTTACCACTTGATTTGCCTCCTTTAGCACTTCTATCAGATCTTTAGCCTGTTTGCCATTGTCCGCTGTTAAGAACGTGTATGCAGTACCAGTCTTGTCTGACCTGCCAGTTCGCCCAATGCGATGGACATAATCTTCAGAGCATGACGGGTAGTCATAGTTGATCACGAACTTGACATCATCCACATCTACAAATAAAAAGCAATTTTACAAAACCAATCAGGGTAAGTCAACAAACTAACAATAAGGTATAAGCAACAAAATAAGTAATTCAGGTATTTTATTAATCAACTTTAAATAACATTTTTAAAATGTTCCCTGGCCCACTTCACAAAACAGCAGTTATTCGCATGTACGGTAAGAAGACGGGTCAGGACAAAACTACAATTATAATATGAATATGAAATGGCCCATAAAAGGATGAATTCCAAGAAAAACAGATCGCATTTCTTTATTTTCATCATTAAACAAGCCTCTTGCACAACACCTGTGGCTGGATACACTCGAGCCCTCATTGGGTGCACACTCATGACAATTTCATTTATCGTTAAAATTAAAAATAGATCAAGAGCATTTGACTAGAACCTAGAAAGTACTGTGAGCATGCACCCCACATGCCCCCAGCAACCACTGCTTCCCGCAGAGATACCTACGTTCATGTGGCAGAGCGGGAGGGGCAGCGGCAAGTGGGGGCCGGGGTGGACCCTAAAGGATCATCATTCCCTGGGCTGAGGGCCCTGTGTTTGGGGGTCAGAGCTGCACAAGGGCCAGTTCAGGCCCCATGAACCACATGTTGGGCTTGTGGCTTGTCACGATGCTACAGTAGTGACTCAATTGACAGTTCCAGGATGGACACGCCAGGTGAGACCAGTGCGGCCTGCTGCAGACTAGAGTGGGTCGGAGGAGACCAACACAGGCTGCAGGCGACCGTAAACTTTGGTCATCGTTGACCTCTGCCACATCCTGAAGGTCAAGGTAACATAGCCATCTGTCTGGTGGCACCAGTGGACACCTGGCACCACTGCTCATTCATGCTCAGTGATGCACGAAGTCTCAAGAGGCACCGGAGCCTAATGCAACGAAACATCCTCCGTGCATTACCTCTGAGTGCCTCTGCAAAAGAGAAGACCAGACTGAATTAACAGTGGCTCCATGCAAGGGAACGGCTTCCTTAACCTCTGGAGGAACCCACAATTATCTAAGGGAGGCTTTTTTATATGTCAGTATAGTCAGCGATGTCACATACCCAATAATAAGCTAGCATATGACAGCCTTAGTTAAAGTAAACTTACATTAAACCTATTTAGAAAAAAATTCACTTTTATATCTTCTAAAATGTAGATCTAAACTGCATATCGTATTTACTGTCCTCAACACAGATAATACATCAACTCCCTAGCAAGGCTTCTTGATGTAAAATCACCATTTGGAGGAAGTCAGTTTTCCCATAATAATGTTTGTAAAATTTGTATAGCCAGTCCAGATCTTCCTTAGAGCCAATACATAAATATGGTCACAAATAAATGAAAATCTTTAAATAATTGAGTAATGATCTGAAGGAGCATTAATAAAGGCATCACAACATGTCTGGACAATGATGCATGCTTACACCTGCATCATGACCATCACTCCAGAACCTTAAGAAGCTATAGACAACCACAAGTGTGGAGCCTGTGTCTTCATCATACAGGTGGAAACCGTAGTCACTGTCAGCATGTGTGATCACCTGCAGTTATCGCTTCAAGCCAAACGCTTTTTCCCACTATATGAAACCACCTAATGTACAGTCTGGACTTTATCTCTCACCCTCCCTCGATAACCTACAAAGACCCTCCCACATCCCAAACAAAAGCTACAGCAAATTAATAATTCATACTTACCTAGCCCTCGTGCAGCAACATCTGTGGCTACCAAAATTGGAGCTCTTCCAGACCGAAATTCTGAAAATTTATATTTATTATATCATTAAGAGTCTTATTAATATTATAATGCAATACAATTTTATCAACATCTTAATATGTACCAATCTAGCATAACTCACCACTTAGAACCCAGTCTCTTTCCTGTTGAGATTTATCTCCATGAATACACATTGCTGGCCACCTGGATAATAAAAAAGTAAACAGTAAGATCGAAATACGCATACGAAATATAAATCTACTTATTGATAATAGTGTCCTTAAAATTAGAAGCTACAAATTACAGACCCAAGGGACACAACATGCTAAGAGTGACTGGTAATAATCTTGTGCATTTGCTGAGGGGACAAATTTAAATAGCTACTGTACTACTGAATATAACAAGACAAATTACCCTCTCCAGGTCAGATGGGCATTATTAAACCCGAGGCATCTAGTATGGTGCATACTAACATGCAGGATGCCTCTCTTATCTTACCCAGTACTCCTCAACCCACGAGTAACATCCTCCACCTTCCTCTTGGTTTCGATAAAGATTATAGTCTTGTATGCCCTCTCCTGCGCCATCTCATTGAGCAACTGGCGCAGCCTACAGAAAACAGGGAAAGGGGGACGTTAAGGAAATGCAACAAGCAGGCATCGCAGACTTTGCTAGGTTTTGGATACATTAGCCCTTTTTAAAGATTGCTCAAAATGAAAGGTGACCATAAGCTGCAGCAGCCAAAAATGCAAAGTCTGCTCTGTGTCCCAAAGGCCTGAGGTAGCTTCAGGTAGAAGAATGTCACCCAGATCCTTAGGATCTATCATAAAAGTGCACTTTCTTTACCCTTCGCGTCTCATTCGCCTGGTCAAATCGTCGACTTTTCTTTTTGTTTCAGCAAACACGATGATCTTGCTTTCCTTTTCTGCCATGATTTCTTCAAGTAGTTGCCGGAGTCTAAGGGGCAAGGCAAATCATAAAAACAGTATCTATGTTCTAAGATGATGCATATATACATTACAATATAACTAAAAGGCTGTCCCATTTCCAAATCTTTTGTTTTAAATACCTATCGATTAGTGTTTTTATTCGAATCACTTTCAACTACAAGCTTGCTTGCCTCTTGCAACATTAGGCAAGGTTTGCCAGCCAACCAGTTATTTTGCAGAAAATGCAACCTAAATGTGTGTTCCAAAAATGCAACTAATGTATTTGTCAAGGCTTTAACTAGCAGCAAAAGTGGGCATATTATGTAAACTTCTAGACTTGTATAAAAAAGTGGAATTTGGCATCCACAGATGATTTTGGCAAAGGTAAGGCAAGTCTAAAGGCAAGATCTAAAAATAAATAAATCAATGCAAAAGACAAACCAGAATGAAGTTAAGCACTTTGTATGTATTGGCTGTGGTTGGTACAAGCATACAAGATGAACCAAAGCTATGACAAGGTAGTTGATCCAAGAAATATTACAAAGCCACTCTCAGTCAGCACGATTGAAAAGGTATCCAGAATCAGACCAAACTTGAGATTGTATGAGGCGGCACATCTTACCCATGGTGGGTGAACAAAGGACTCGACATTTGACACTTTGTACCTCGTTAACACTACTATTAGGGTATATAGAAAACCTGAATGTATGTTTTCGGAAAGTACACTATCGAAACGAATCTGACATTTGTCAAAGCAGGACAGCATTTATATTACATTTATAATTCATATATGCATCAATACATATACGTAAATGCATGTGTATAATTTATAAATATATTACATACAAACACACATACAGTATATAAATTATACTTATGATTATGTACAGTATATAGTTTGTTTATACCAACTGAGTCACAAGCATTCATGATATTTTAAATAATAAATTCATTAATGTATATAAGCAATTATGACAAGTTGAATGTAACCAAATATGTAGTTCATTTTTAAAACGGTAATTCACTCACTTGGTATCCTTTTCCATTTCTTGACAAACATCAACAATTTGGAGGATATTATGGTTGGCAGCTAGGGAAAGTGATCCAACATTCAGCTGTATGTAATCTTTCAAGAAGTCCTCCGCTAGATTCCTCACCTCCTTTGGCCAAGTTGCCGACCACATGAGTGTTTGCCTATCCGGCTAAGTACACAAAAAAAAAAAAAAAATGTCTTGTGCATTAAAAGATTTAACCAAAATTTTAAGCAGTTCCCATTAAATATGAATTAATTTAAGCAGTACTGTACTGAAAAAATTTGTCTTAGACTCACCCGAATCTGGTCTACAATTTTCCTTATCTGTGGCTCGAAACCCATGTCCAGCATGCGGTCAGCCTCATCTAATACTAAATATGTTGTGCGCCGCAGATTTGTTTTTCCAGCTTCAAGGAAGTCAATAAGACGTCCAGGGGTAGCAATACAAATCTAAAAAATAAAAAAACAAGTGTGTAAATAACGCTAGCAAGCAGGTTTTGCCACCACGCCTGTCATGTCTCATATTTAGCGATTGAAATTTACATGAAATTGAAATAAGTTTATTGAGGTAAAATACACACAAAGGGATGAGGTAGCTCAAGCTATTCTCACCCCGTTCAGTACAATGTGTTAGTACATACATAGACACACATCACAAACAATAAACCTGTTACCAAACATTCTGAGAGATAAACATGTACATTTCCTCCTTCACAAGTGGTATGGTATCAGACGTACACAAATACTTTTATGACCTAGTTATACGGATAATTCAACAAAATATTACAGTCTTGGTGCAAAATTCTTATATCTCTCAAGAATATCATCAACCTTTCCTTTGTGACACATCCAGGCTATTTGCTCAGGAACAGTCCTTATCTCAGTGTTTCTATATACATTAATCAACGGACAATCAAGAACATAATGGGCAAGGGTGTGAGACCTTAACATACCACATAGTTTACACTTCGTGTCATTATCATGAACGCCTATCCCATATTCCCAGTAATATTTGTACCCAAGCCTGAGCCGCATGTACACAGAGTCACTCCAAGCATTTCTCCTTTTACCATAAGTGAAAAGGGTGTTTTGACTCACATACATGTAGTGTTGCATGGTTAGACTTCTCTCATACATTATCTCTCTCCTCTCCACTCCCGCCTGTGCCTGAATATTTCTGATTTTGCTTCTTATTTGTCTCATTGTGAATTCACATTCAATGTCAATTTGTGGTTTTGATGTGGCACGTTTGGCCAAGTCATCCGCCACCTCGTTGAGCACTATTCCAACATGAGATGGAATCCACATGAATTTCACACTATGACCTTTCAGCTGTATCTCAGCTATTCTTCTCTTACAATCCTCAACTATAGACATGAAGACTGGGTTTCGACTGTTTAAGGACTCCAGTGCTCCTCGGCTATCGACAAATACAAAAACATTTTTGTCGTCATGACGTACTTCCTCCAAACACGCCAGAATGGCCTGCAGTTCAGCTTGTGTGGATGATATATAATTACTAAGCCGGAGTTCAATTTTCCTGTCCACAGTCCCAAACTCCGTATATTCCCTTATTAGGACACCACACCCTGCCCTGCCATCCTCCACCACCGACCCGTCGCAATATACATGTAAACTGTTGCCTCTTGGTAACCGGGATATCATGCTTCCATACATACACCGTAATTGTCCCGGTTCATGATGAATCTTTTTCACATTGAGGGGTACAATTTCGACGTCTATTTTCTGTACTTTCCAGGGAGCAGACATATTACCCTGTCGAGAGGGTTTACAGCAGTCAAGTACATCGTATTCCCTGAGGTCATGAGCTAATCCCCTCGTGTAGCGTGTCTCCCTCAGTTTCCTGGAAGTGTGTACGTCACTCAAGCAGGTCTGAACACTCTCAAACAGCTTATCCCCTCCTTTTCTCCGCATGAAACGAATAGCTACTCTAGTGTTAATGTCACGGACTATCACACACACTGTAAATTTAATTCCATTCTCATTATTTCAATCATTGCATTTCTTTGACATCCAAGAATAATCCTCATAGCCTCGTTCTGTATCAGCTCTATTTTTTGAATTCTGCCTTGGCCTGTGTAAGACAAAACGGGTGCTGCGTAGTCTATCAGGGACCGAACAGTGCTTATGTATAACATCCGTAAGATAGGTACCCCAACACCTTTACCAGAAAAAGCTAGTGCTTTTAGAGGATGCAGACGGGCTTTACATAAGGTGCTGATATGATTTATTTCAGCATTCTTACTCTCACATGTGTATCCAACATACATGCCCAGATACTTGTACTTCTGAACACGGCTCAGTTCCACACCATTTAGAGTGTTATATTTCTTCGTTTCCTATACTCATATTTGGTTTTATCTGCATTTATAACTAAGCCTAACTTGTGACAGGTTGTACCAAGTATGTTAAGAGCAGTTTGAATTTTGTTCCCGGAAGTGCCTTGTATAAGAATGTCATCAGCATATATGATCGTCGTGACCCCTGGAGGATACATTTCTGATGCTAATTTGTTCATTAATACATTGAATAAGGTGGGACTTAATACTCCCCCTTGTGGGGTACCTAACTGAAACCTCCGTTCCTCAGACATGCATCCCTGATAATACACCTGACCTTTTCTGCCTTGTAGATAATCCCTTATCCAGTGTAACAATCTCCCTGTTATTCCCAGATTGGCTAATTCGTATAAGATTACTTCCCCATTGGCTTTATCAAATGCTCCTTGTAGATAACAAAAACTCTACAATTGTCATCCATATTAGACAAACACTTTAAGAGACAATCCGCAGTACTTTTGCCTTTGATAAAACCAAAGAGATTACTGGACATGTTATCACCTACAAGGTAGAGCAGCCTATTTAACAAAATCCCTTCCATCATTTTACAAAAGCAGGATATTAAGGAGACAGGTCTGTAGCCACCGTTTGACTTAGGGATAGGAATGATGACTGCCTCTTTCCATTTTCTTGGTAACTTTCCCTCTCTATAACTCATATTAAACAAATCAAGTAAGGGACTAGGTTTCATACCGGCTAAATAATTAAGAATGTCATACGTTACTCCATCTTTCCCAGGAGCAGTAGAGCTGCCACTTTTTATAGCATCCAGTAGCTCATCGTGAGTTATCTCAGTGCACGCTATAGATCTTGTATTTAAGGCACATAAAGTTACTCCATTTCTAATATTTTCCCATGACTCAATGGTGATTCTCGTGTCTGCAGGTAAGGACTCCATACCAGCAGCACTAGCCCAATTATCTACTAACTCATTAGCAACCTTCCCTGGATCTGAGTGAGCAATGAATTTGGTCTTACAACCCCTGACTTTATTTACTGCTCTCCATATGTCTTTAAGGTTCTTAGTATTACCAATGGACTGAGCAAAGTCTTGCCAGTATCTGTCCCGCGCCTCCTTCCTCACCTGACTGCATTCCCTAGCCACTTCCAACATTGTATTTTTCTTCATCCCTCATTCCATTTTTAATATGAAATTGTTGCTATTACAGAAGAGGACTAAGATATTGCAAGGAGGGCCAGAGAACAAGAAAATCATTACAGGAAGATGCCAGACTCCTAACTAGCACAAAATTACAAATAAAAATGGAATTCAACCAATTCTATAAATTCATAAAAAACAAATGATGAGATCCAGAGTACAAATGCACATACTGAAAAAGAAATGTGTTAAACACTAAACAGTTTCAAAGCATTAGTGCAAGATGAATTCAACAAACTAGTTAATATAAATGTTCCGAGTTAGAAAAATGGCTCTGGGGAGCAAGACAGCAGTTGGGCCAGGAGTTTCCACGAGTTTTATGGGAATGCACATTAAGCGAGTGCCCCTACTACAAATTCTTCCAAATAGGAACTATACTTGTGTATGGAAAAAGGTATGGAATATACCAGCCATAGAATTAGTTTGGAGCAAAGGAGGAATCCCAATCATATGTGGCATTCTTCCAAGAAAGGGAGTTGGAAATGAATGGTTGTCAAAGACAGTGTCAATTGCCGGCTGGAAAAATATTGCAAATCAAATGCAATATCTTTCATAGATAACAATAACTTGTGTATGGAAATATTTTTGAAAAAAGGCAAATCAATATTATGTGAGAAAGCTGTATGAACACACAAGCCATAGATCACTAAGAACTATTTGACCCGGCCAGGATTTGAACCCATGCCATCTAAATGTACGCAGTACTGGTAATCACCGTACTGTACAATGTACAACATATCAACATGCAATGAGAATCATTGGTATAGTGGTCATGGTACCATACATGTTTAGGGGTGATTAACAGGAATCTACAAAATCAACAAATTACACAAATCACAAACAAATGTAAACAGATTTATAAAGTTTGAAAAAATTTATAAGGGAAAAGGCTGTGGACTAAACTCGTTAATTCCAAAGTGCTATATGAAGGATTACTGAACAGTTAGCATAGCTCATCCAGTACTTATACTTTGATAACGATATGGTTTCTGAAACCATTTTCTCCTGCTTGTATGACCCTTCCCCATGAATTAATAAATGTAAAATTTATAAAACTATTTACTTAGTTACTTTCCTAATGAGGCACATTTTATCTCTGCATTCTCTTACTCCCAGTTAGGAACTCCTCTTGTAGAGCATTTATTCCAAGTTTCAAATGTAGATATGACAGAGCCCAGTAGGCTCAGAAATAAATATAAATAAATACAATTATATATTATTTTTTTCCCCCAAACATTGGCAGTATTAAGCTACTAATTTGATAACTTTAAAAGAAAGTTATAAAAAGAATATATCAATAAATCCCAGACCTAGTCTTGGGAACAAAGTCAATTTAAGGATTTGTTTTTAGAAAATTCAGCTTTTACACAACTACAACACATAATATGAAGCAAATATATTTGGATATTTAAAAAACCTACCTCAACCCCTCTTTCAAGATCACGAATTTGTGGTCCCTTGGGTGCACCTCCAAATACACATGTGGACCGGATCTTTGAGGATGCCCCATAGTCCTGTGCAACTGTTAGTATCTGCTGGGCAAGTTCTCTGGTGGGGGCTAGGATGAGTGCAATCGGACCATCGCCTCGCTCCAAATATGGTTGGTTGTTTATATGCACAATTGCTGGCAGGATGTATCCTAACGTTTTGCCAGAACCAGTCTGAAATTACAAAGTTGTGTATGAACACAGGCCAAAGTTTTACATGAAAATATATATTCTATAGTTTTGCATGATAAAACTATTAGTAAAATAGAAATACTCACCTTGGCAATACCAACAAAGTCCCTTCCCTGCAGTGAAATAGGCCATCCTTGACCTTGAATTGGTGTTGGTTGTTCATAGCCCTGTCTTTTGATCTCTGCCATAACATAGTCCGGGAAATTATAATCACTAAAGTACTGGATGGGATTTGGGATGTTCTTACCACGAAGAGTAATTTCTTTCTCATTCCTGTGAAAGACAGCCAGTTGAAAGAATAAATTTTAATTAGAAGATATCAAATGAGATTTATGTAGATTACTTGCAGGAAAGTAGCAAGCACTACTATCAATGAAAATGTAATTCTGAAAAATAGCAAAACATATAGGTGAATTCATAATACAATATTTATACAAAATGGTACAGCCCTAATTATTCAGACCAATTTGTATCTTAGTCATTTAACTTGTATGTGTGATGTAACTGGGGCTAGATAATGTGCAATGTGTCCTTGTGAACACTGCAATTGACCTCAATGTAACAATTGCAGTCGTTCAGGGAAATTAAAGCATCGCAATATTGAAGCTTCATGGATTTACTTATTACTGGCTCCGGTATGTTAAGTAGACTGCCTAGGTTTGATTGACACTTCTGATTAGGATTTTTTTTTTGTGATTTTGTAATCGAGATAACGTGCTAGTGTGAAGGAGCAACATGCACCACTTTACAAACAGGCCTTATTCGTCAAAACTTTCACCTTAACCTTACAATGTTCCAACAGCTTTGTAAGAATACCTTGCTGTGCACAAAATGTCATGTGCGATTTGTTAACTACTTTGTCAGCTGCACCGCAATTTAGTTCAGAGGAACCTCGGCACTCGAATGCTGTACTGTGCTGAGTAGGCGACCATTTGCCAATGTAAAATTTTAAAATTACGCTAATGTAAACGCATTAAGGACACTTCAGATTCCCCAGTGCACCTGGAGCATATCTGGAAAGAATTCTGCCTGATTTAAAGTTCTTACAAAATTTATAATATATAAATTTTGATAATGAAGTTATCAGATTGCAATTTTTTTTATTTCACTTCCTTTACCACCTATACGATTCAGATATTGAAATACATTAAAATCACTTGGAAAATTAAATTTGCATAGTACATGTTGCAGAGCAAGGCTAACCAAGAGGCTTATTATGCATGTGGCAGGGGGGAATGTTCTCAGTATAGAACGTGTTTAAAGGCAAAGATTTAAGATGGCTAAACTAGTTTGGCCAATGACATGTTAACATGAAACACAAAAATTGGCAGACACCAAACAAGCCATTTTAGTAAATTTGCAGCACCCACATTAAGTCATTGTAATAATACAATCATGTAAGGAATTATGAATACCTTACGTACCACATGTGTCTAATCCTGGAGTATCCAGATCCAGAATGTAGTACTTACCTAGTTAAACACAAGACAAAGTTAAAGATTCAGAGGTGTGCCACCAGACTAGTACCAGAGAAGAGACGTAAGAGTTACTGGGAAACGGCTATGGGAATTAAACCTCACGACCCTCAAGACGAGTCTGGGGAGACATGATCGCACAAAATTCTGACGGGGAACTGACAGAATGGACAAACCATTTAGCTTTGGCCGAACATGCTCAAGGGGGGGACATAAGGAAACTTGATTCTCAAGTAAGCCACAGAAACAGTAGAATTTTTTCAGTTAGGATAGTTTACAAATGGAATGCATTAGGCAGTGATGTGGAGGAGGCTGACTCCACACAGTTTCAAATGTAGATACAAGAGCCTAATAGGCCCAGGAACCTGTAGTCTACTGACAGTTCTGATGTAGGACCGAAGAGCTCAACCCCCACAGCCACAACTAGGCAAGTACAATACTTTCCTTGTCATTTTCAGACTATTAAATTATTTCATCCTTATCTCCCTATCTGCATTTGGCAAAGTTACAACTGAGTTTCCTAGGAGGGGGACTATATCTGAATGACCAGGCCAAATTACTATACTAAATGCCCAATTTACCAGGCCAAATTACTGTACTAAATGCCAAATTTACTATCGTTATGCAGTAGAGGCACAAGATTTCATTTAATGTTGCCTAGTTAAAATTATTTTGAAATTTACAAATTTAAATGTAATTTGTGACACGTTTAATATTAATATATAACAATGCTGAATATTTTTTGGAAAAATTATTTTGAATTCGGCAAATGACTTTTTTGAGTACTGTATTGCACAATTAATACCAAAATCTAATTTTAATGTTTAGCCAAATGTACTTGCCTATATTTTTCAACTTCATAAGGTGGACGATTTAGTACTGTCGGTGTAGGTTGATAGAAGTTCTTCTCAAAGGGAGTCAGTCTGGACAGGTCCCACTTTGGCTTCCGAAGGCGCTCGCCTGGCTGCCTTCCTTTCAGTGACTGCCGTCCACCACCAGCTGCATTCCACCCACCACGTGAACCCCAGTCATCCCTACCACGTCGACGATCACGGTCACGCGAGCGAGAACGAGAACGGGAGCGAGACCTAGAAGGGGACCTTGGGATTAACTATATATAAATGAACCTGAAAAAGAAAGCACGAATTATGTTGAGCAGCTTCATCCACTTCACAAAGTCATCCAGAGTTCCTTGCAATGAGGGGTATCATCCTAAGTAGATTCTTTCCACTGCAGGCATCTAAAACAACTTAAAGTGCCAGCAATAAAACACCTGGCTTAAGGACACATTTTCGAAAATTAAGTTATTAAATTTCAATTAAATTTTGTTGACATTAGAACTGCAAAGTTCTCTTAGACAATTTTCAGTCGCATAAGATGCTATTAACTATTAACAAAAAAATTGAATGAAACAGCACATTAAAAAATAAATTATATATTTATATATTTATATCTAATGCACATAGCTATAGTAATGGCACCTAATCTTTAATGTACCTTACTGATTTCAATTCTACTGTATTAGTTGTTGTCAATCTGTAGTCAATCTAGTTGTAGTATAAATTATGCCCCCCCCCAATCATGCCAAGTTTTAAGTTCTCTGGGGATGACTATTGAACACTTGTTGCATATTATTGCGAAGTGGCATGTGTTGTCCCTTAACCACTGCACTGCGCAACGCGCCTCGAGGCGCTTGTTGGGTGGTGCGCAAGGCACCTCAGGGCGCTCGTAGGTACTGTACAGCAAGGTACTGTATAGCGTATCATTCAAACTCGCGTGGCTACACGGGGTTCACATCAGCTTCCTCAGGGCTCTCCTAAACACACTTTTTTATCCTGGGTAACATTTCCGGGTGTGAAGGCCTAAGTACCGAGTGAGCAACCAAGGCTGGCGCACGCAGCATGAGCTAACAGCATTGCTGTTCACCTCGTTACCATAGTATCGCCTAAACACGTCCAAATATATATGTATCTGGTATTATTTAATCATGACAGTATTACAGAAGGGCCTGGCAGACTGTACAATGTTCAGATATTATTGAATCAGATGCTGTTGATGAAAGATGTTCACAATGCTAGCCACAGCACACTGCCATTATTTTGTCCATCTAAAATTCTTCAAACGACTTATGTTCCTTTACAAAATAAACATGTGGAAAATTATTCATTTACATAATTTAGTGATCAGGATTCTGATAATAGCAGGATTGTGGTGAGAATCAGCAATGTGCGTAGTATGGTGGGAGGAGAATTGTTGGCAAGGGAGGGAGATAGCGTTGTCTGCTGGCTGGGGTCAACATGTTATTGTCTGGAATCACCATACCAGCTTGGTGGTTTGCTATGATAAATACAAATGTAGTTACTTATAATGTGTGTATATAGTGTAATAACAGCATTTTGCTGTTATTTTGTTTTGCTGTTATTAGCGACGGAAGGAAGTTGGAAGGAGCCATTTTGGTGAGGGAGTGAATGAGGCTGCTGGCAGCTGTGTGACTTGTGCAGTGGCTACTATGCTGTTTGGACACCATACCAGCTTAGTTGTAGAGTTAGTGAATAAACATGTAGATACTTGTATATATGTGTTCCGTATAGTGTAACACCACCACAAACAGTATGTCTGGGAGGAATGTTAGTGTCTGGCCTTGAACCGGTGGGAGAGGCAGCCGTCAGCTGTGTGGGGCGATCACTCTTATTGCCTGAACTCGCCATACCAGCTTAGTTGTACAATTATGGTAAACAATGGTGAGGAGGAATGTTGGTGAGCGGGTGTTGAACGAGGGAGTGAATCGGCAGTCTGCTGGCTGCTGTGTCGTGGCCACTCACCATACCAACTTACTGGTGTGTTATGGTGAACACGTATGTAGACAGGTATGTACAATGTGTATATAGTGTAATAATGGCAAAACACGGTTTGAGTGATTGTAGAATATATATTATATCACACATATGAGCCCCACAATTTTGAGCATATAGATGTTCCACATATTGAACTACTGTATATAAACTCCACAAATTACAAACTTTTGAATAATATTACATCGCAAAAAAAAAAAACCATTGTGAAACATTATATTCCCAGCAATTGCCGCACCGCAGGGTTTCGGGGTCTAGTGACCTCCATCGCTCAGCGCCCATAATTTGCTCAACTTTCCAGCTCCATCATGGCTAAAGTATGTCACTTTTTTTTTTTTTTTTTTAGTTTCCCGTGATCAGAGAGTGCATTTCAGCAAGATAAAATCATTTATAAGAATTTATTTTTGGCACACCACGGGTTTGTCATTTTAATGCAGAGCAGTGCAGTGGTTAAGGAAAGTAGATCTTACCTCTAGTTTGTTAAATGTAACAAAGTCTCCTGCCTATATGGCGGTAACATGAGATCGAGGAGGTAAAGTATCTGTTGTACAGTACTTGGGGGGTTTAGGGTTAGTAAATTATATTAAGGTAATTTAAAGCTGGAGTTTCCATCACATTTACTGTATTGGGGTTTAGGCGATCAACACTAGATGACATACCATATTTGGTATTACTTTTCTTTAGTTGGGAATTTTTTCCCTGGGGTCAGGACTTACCTAACCCCATTGGGTGGAACTCTCTTACCTTTATTTTTACCCCTACAGATCACCCACATTTATAACATATCACTGCCATATAATTGCAACTCACTCTAATATATATTGTTCCAGCAAGATAGTATTCTTGCCTACAAAGCAGAATTATTCTTAATCCACTCCAATATGCAATACAAGCATAGTATTTACAATAACTGTTCATGAAAATCAATACTGGTAAATATAATTGTGACAATTGTGCAACATGATGCACCAGTCATTTTGGATGTGTTGGGCATGCTTATATTACCTTTAACCTTGTTAATATTGGGGATAAAAATAAAGAGCACACCATGGTGTTGCCAGAAGCAAACATTTTTCTCAATGTTTTTAAAGTTTTGATTTTTATCGAATA
Organism: Procambarus clarkii; assembly: GCF_040958095.1. Classification (NCBI taxonomy): domain Eukaryota; kingdom Metazoa; phylum Arthropoda; class Malacostraca; order Decapoda; family Cambaridae; genus Procambarus; species Procambarus clarkii. The sequence continues at coordinate 15,836,229 of NC_091211.1, forward strand.
TTTTTTAAATTATGCGCCCTTAAGGAAATGTACTCTAAACAAACCAATGTAAATGAAATACCATATTTCCTCAGAATCCAATTTTAATTTGCATAAATGAACACTGGAATTAATTGAAAGCCATTTTACAGAAAAAATGTATAGCAAAATACAAATCCCAAGTGGAGAGAAAATAAAAGATTAATAAAATAGTGCAAAAATATAATTCAGCCCATAAATCTTGCCATTTAAATTAATTCTCTTGCCTAAACTTGCTTATTGGCCATTAAATATTAAAATCAAGTTGCATTATAGAACAAACTAAGGTTAAAGAGCCTAGGTTCAAACAATGATTACCAGTATAATATAATGCTGTACAGTGGAACCTCGACTTATGAATGCTTCTCTTTACAAATTTTTTGGGTTATGAGCTCAAATTCTTCATAAAATTTGAATCGGTTTACGAGCTTTGTCTCAATTTGCGAACTTGTTGATACACGTATGGGTCAACCACGGTATCACTGTACATTAAAGAATAGCTGAAGTCAAATTTTGTGGGTAAGCAAGTGTTTTCCTAACATTGTTAGCTAGTTCACAAACAGTTTAACATTTCATTCTTTCTACGAACTATGAATTATGCTGCAGCAGAAATTTTATATGAAAACATCTGACATCAGTCTAGCAAACTTGGTGATCTTGTTCTGTACACATAGTTATTAACACTTTCACGTCCCGGGCGTGCGCTCTGCACGCTTGCACGAACTCAAGTTTTGCACCTTAATTCTTGTACGTCATTCATTTTGGTATCATTGTGTTCGCAATAGAATTCCCTACAGGTGTATATGTATATAAGGTCCAAAAGCCAAGCGTGCCTCCCCACAGCAAAGCCTAAATTTGGCAAGTTACCCATGAGCACACAAAATCAGTAAAATGAGTATACTCGTTTCAGTTTTCTCACCTTAATTCTCAAGCTACGTGGCTCGTTTTGGTATTACCATGTTCACAATTAAATTCCATGCAGGTGTTGTACTGTATATGCATATATTGTCCAAAAGCCAAGATTGACTCCATTTAGCATAGCCTAAAGTTACCAGTGAATGAACAATTTGCACATCAGTGAAATGTGTACACTCGTTCAGTTTGATAACATCAATTTTTGTGTTACGTCTCATTTTGATATCAAATTGTTCGCAATAAAAAGGTGCGTATTTTAAAACTAGTCTCATAATAGAGCAATAAATGGAATTTTAACATTTTAATTTTTGACGCTCATCATAAAATTATTTTTATCTTTCCAGTGTTCTGATGTGTTTCGTGTTACATCTTTCATTTTGGTATTAAATTGTGCGCACTAAAGGCGCCCATTTTGTAACTACAGTATCCCGAAGTCGATCAGACAAATGAATTTTATACAAATATTTTTTTATCTGACTCACATGCCCAATGCTCGGACTCAAGAGAAAAAAATTGAACTCAAGTTGCGTTCGAAGAGTATTAGTGTTAATTACCCTTACCAGTACCTAGATTATGGTACCTTTATAAGTGACATTGTGTGGTGTTTGAGAAAAATAAAAGGATACTGTATAAATTGGCTGGTGGGAGCCAATTTGAGTTGTGTGAGGCAATCTGCAACTCCTAATCATGCACAGCTTTTGCCTGGTACAATATGCTCTTCGGCTGCAGGTCCAAGAAACTCGCCAATTGGATAATGCAATATGCCATGGCATACTATACCTAAAACAGCACATTTAATACAAAGGCACATTTTTATTATGTGCAAAATGCGGGGAGGGCCTCTCCCACACAACCCTGCACGGGCCCTCTCTCAACACCGCACAAGCCCCCCCCCCCCCAACACCGCACAAGCCCCCCCCCCCAACACCGCACGGGCCCCCCCACCACAACACCGCACAGGGCCCTCCCCCCACACCACCACATGGCCCCCTACAACACATCAGTGGCCTATTCGAGGCTGGCTAACATTAGAACTGCTTTCAGAAATCTGTGCAAGGAATCCTTCAGAACCTTGTATACCACACATGCAAGGCCAATCCTGGCATATGCAGCCCCAGCATGGAGCCTGTACCTTGTCAAGCACAAGACGAAGCTGGAAAAAGTTGAGGTATGCCACTAGGCTAGTTCGAGAACTAAGAGGTATGAGTTATGAGGAAAGGTTGCGCGAACTGCACCTAACGTCGCTGGAAAACAAGAGCTCAGGGAAACATGATCACCACATACAAAATTCTCAAGAATTGACAGGGTAAACAAGGATGGATTATTTAACACGGGTAGTACACACCCAAGGGGACACTCTTAATTCTGTGGCGCGGGTTCAATTCCCACACCAGGCAGAAACAAATGGGCAAAGTGTCTTTCACCCTGAATGCCCCTGTTACCTAGCAGTCAATAGGTACCTTGGAGTTAGTCAGCTGTCACAGGCTGCTTCCTGGGGTGTGTGTGGTGTGGAGAAAAAAAGTTGTTAGTAAACATTTGATTAACAGTTGAGAGGCGGGCCGAAAGAGCAAAGCTTAACCCCCGCAAACACAACTAGGTGAAGACAGGTGGAAGCCATGTACCCACATGAGCCACAGACATTAGAAAGAACAATAAGTAGTTAGTAAATGGAATGCACTAGGAAGTGATGTGGCAGAGGCCGACTCCATACACAGTTTCAAATGTAGATATAAGAGCCCAATAGGCTCAGGAATCTATACACCAGTTGATTGACGGTTGAGAGGCGGGACCAAAGAGCCAGAGCTCAACCACAGCAAGCACAACTAGGTGAGCACATGGCCCCCTCCCCCCTCCGGCACCACATGGGCCACCCCTGACAACCCCCAGCACCACAAGCAGCCCCCCACGGCACCACACGCAGCCCCCCACGGCACCACACGCAGGCCCCCCCATGGCACCACACTGCACCACACGCAGCCCCCCCCACAGCACCACACGCGGGCCCCCACACTGCACCCCACACACGGCCCCCCCACACGGCACCACACACGGGCCCCCCCCCCCGCACGGCACCACACACGCCCCCCCCCACGGCACCACACACGGGCCCCCCCGCACGGCACCACACACGGGGCACCCCCGCACGGCACCACCACACGGGCTCCCCCCCCCACGGCACCACCACACGGGCTCCCCCCCCCCCACGGCACCACCACACGGGCTCCCCCCCCCACGGCACCACCACACGGGCTCCCCCCCCCACGGCACCACCACACGGGCCCCCCCCCACGGCACCACCACACGGGGGCCCCCCACACGGCACCACCACACGGGCCCCCCCCCCCCACGGCACCACCACACGGGGGGCCCCCCCACGCCACCACACGGAGCCCCCCCACACGGCACCACCACACGGGCCCCCCACACGGCACCACCACACGGGCCCCCCACACGGGCCCCCCACACGGCACCACCACACGGGCCCCCCACACGGCACCACCACACGGGCCCCCCACACGGCACCACCACACGGGCCCCCCACACGGGCCCCCACACGGCACCACCACACGGCACCACCACACGGCACCACCACACGGGCCCCCACACGGCACCACCACACGGGCCCCCACACGGCACCACCACACGGGCCCCCACACAGCACGGGCCCCCACACGGGCGCCCACACAGCACCACCACACGGGCCCCCACACACCACCACCACACGGGCCCCCACACACCACCACCACACGGGCCCCCACACACCACCACCACACGGGCCCCCACACACCACCACCACACGGGCCCCCACACACCACCACCACACGGGCCCCCACACACCACCACCACACGGGCCCCCACACACCACCACCACACGGGCCCCCACACACCACCACCACACGGGCCCCCACACACCACCACCACACGGGCCCCCACACACCACCACCACACGGGCCCCCACACACCACCACCACACGGGCCCCCACACGGCACCACCACACGGGCCCCCACACAGCACCACCACATGGGCCCCCACACGGGCCCCCACACACCACCACCACACGGGCCCCCACACACCACCACCACACGGGCCCCCACACAGCACCACCACACGGGCCCCCACACACCACCACCACACGGGCCCCCACACAGCACCACCACACGGGCCCCCACACAGCACCACCACACGGGCCCCCACACACCACCACCACACGGGCCCCCACACAGCACCACCACACGGGCCCCCACACAGCACCACCACACGGGCCCCCACACGGGCCCCACACCACCAGACAGCTGGCGCACCACCGTGCGCATTACCACTCGCCACAAAATCGAACAAAGCCACAAGATGGCCACAATAGAGATCTGAATTAGGCGTTTTTAGCAAGAAAATTAATATTGAAAAATTTGGCTATCATGCTTTTGGCAATGATGCAACTAGCAAGACGTATTCCAGTTACCCACAGCCGCTACTAATCTGTTAAATAGTCGGGACAATGATGTACAGGTATATAGAACACAAAATGGCGTCAGGCCGCGGTGAATGAACTATCAGGGAAGCATCTTAAAACAGCATCAAACCCCCAACCATTTGCCGGGCAGAAGCACCGAACATAAAGTGAGGGCCAACACAGTCCACAACCCCTACACACGCCACACACCGGCCACAGATGATAAATCGATGCTGCACACACCTCTCGCCATATTGGAAAACCTTCGCAATGCTTAACACTATTTACTCACCTGCGATTTCTGTATGACGACATGACGGCGTTTCTCTGTTCTTATCAAGACTAAACTTTTAAATATTACTATAATAGGAGCAGATGTTGGCTCCCGCGGGCTTGAAGATGGAATGTGAAGGAGGCGTGGAGATGGTGCACGCGCCCGCTGAGGACCCGGGTGGAAAGGCCGTGTGCGGGGCGGCGGGCCGGTCACCCTCCCCGCCATGCTGCCACATCCACCCCGCTTAATAATTCTCCCTCTTTAATGCTCTATATGACTCTTTTACTCAATATTTTTACTTTCTTTTAACGTAATATGACTTATTACTATGGTTTATTCTATATATATGACCTATTTTTATTAGAAAATGGAAATAAATAATAATAAAAAGGAATTACGCGCTTGGCATTCGCGGACAAAATAAGTGAGTAACAGCAAGCGTTTGGCCCTTTCAGCCTTTGTTTATATATTTTATTTCCCTATTTCAAGGCTTAAAAAAGTGTAATGCTCTTTTATTATTATATTTGTGTAAATATTGCACAATTACACTAGTACGGTGTATAGCTAGACATTAATTAACTTGAATAAAGTGAGTCATCGATTTTTTACTTTTTTTTATCAAGCTTAGGTACACAGCAGCGTGCTGATGCTGCTACCATATTCCATATTTACCTGAATTTACCTCAGGACCATCATATCTAGTGACTTGGACAGAAAAAACAAGACAGCAGGTTGTCAAATGTCCCCACATTATTCTCGAGGATTTTATCAGTTGATTTTTTTTCAACTTAATACAGTAGGGCAGATGAGGGGCCCAGCAGAATAACCACTTTCTTTTCCTTGAAATCAAAGGTTCGTTTGGTTATTTCTCGGGTTGGGTGGCTTTTTTTTTATTGCAGCTCCTTTTTGTTGTGCAACTTTCAATAACTGGTGGACCAGAACTCTTATAGGCCCTTTTCTTCATCAGTCTGTTGCATTGTAGTGTTGCTGATATGACAGCTGTGATGTGCACTGTAATGTCTTACATTCAAGGTCTTGTATTTTCAATATTGAAAAGCATTTGGCAGTTTGACCATTTGTAGAGCTCATAGAGGTATCTCTGTGAGGTCTTAATTTTCTTTTCGCTTCCTACTTTACCACATATCTTAGTGTCATCTGCGAATTTGATGATGTGGTTTGTAATATTCTCATCTGCTATTGATGTAAATGACAAAAAAAGTTGGCCCCAATATGGTACCTTGCGGTACCCGACTCACCACGTCATTTCTCGTCGGTTAGAAACATTTCAGTTTATGGCAACCCTTTGCTTCCTTTGTTTTAACCATGCTTTACTCATTCTAGTACTTTACTATTTATTCCATATGCATGTAATTTAATCTCCTTGTCAGTCTTACCTGTTATACCCTATCAAAAACTTTAGAAAAGTCTGTGTATTCTACGTCTTTGTTATATTTTGATCTCTTCAAAGAATTCCTTGTTGTGATCCCTTGGAATTCTTTGATGACAATTATTTAACTTGAACTTGAATAATTGAAAGTAGCAATGATCAATATAAGTAACACACAAAACGAATAAGCAAGACCTATACTTGAAGATGAAATAACTAAAGTAATAACTTGTAGAGTAAAATTAAACTGCGTAAAGTACAAATGAACATTAACTGTAATGAACACGGAGGCTATGAATTAGTCACTAAAGCTGCACAAAAATAAGGGTGTACATTTATGTATAACTATAAATACATAGAATTAATCAAGATTGTAACTTGCTTAGCTAAATGAATTGTAGGGTTCAGTCCCTGAGCCCATTATGTGCCTCTGTAACCCTTTCCACTACCGCCCACAAGATGGGTATGGGGTGCATAATAAATGACCTAAACTAAACTAACTAATAGTACAGTAATGCATGGAGATTACAAGATACTGTATTTAAAATTGAGGTCACCTCAATTTTCATCTCATTAAATGAGGTGAATATTTGTGTATTCAGGAGGTGGGGAGTGAGTGGGGGATTGTCCGACATTAGGCGCCCCTCCCTCAGCACTGCTGGCGAGGAGTCCCCATCACATACTGTATTTTCCTTTATATACTAGAAACGAAATGTGGGAATTGTGCAAACAAAATTTATTTAATAATTTACAATAAAATTATTTGTCTTTTCATGCAACGAAAATTTCTACCTGTAAATGGCTATATTTTCACACATTAAAAGAGCAAGGAAAACCCAGCACTTCTGGAGGCAACAACACTTGAAACCATTGATTCCTTTATAAATAACTTACGGTCACACGAGCACTATGCTTACACTGATGGGTCTGTTCAAATGTCAACAGGTCGCACTGCAGCAGCCTGTAGAATATACACAGACCCCAAGTGTGAGACTCAATAGCTGACTTAGCTCCACACTTGCAGAATTAGCTCCATTACAGCTTGCCACTAACGCACTTAATTCATTAGCTCCCCCGCCTCTCATTAGTCTATAATCGCCGAAGCTTAATTTATCTATGAAATTCTATCCTCCAATACTCTGTATGTTCAATCATATAATCATTAGTTCAGAAATAGTATTTCTTGGGCCATGAGAATAATCTTGGGATTATTCTCATGGCTTCATTTTCTACCTTCTCCAATTTGTTTAGTCTGCCTTTACCAAAGCAAGAAGTGACAGGGGGCAGCATAATCAATAAGAGATCTCACAGTATGCCATGTGATTACCAATGGAATGCGACATATAGAACATGATCAATAATTGTGTACTGTATGGGTTTGTGAGCCCCTTGAGGGACCTCATATAGACGAGGGTAGAAATAGCCTAAGCTACTCTATCCTTTTGAGATGTACTTCCTTTTCTCAATAAACGTAATTGAACTTTAACTAACGCACTGAAGAACAGTGGAGGAGTAATTTACTGTGATAGAAAGTCAGTTCTTCAGGCTCCTAAAACCCCAACATGTAAAATAGACACTAGGAATGTTGTAACATCCATTATAAACAACATTATTAATGCAAAGAGCAAGAGTTTGTCTCATTTGTAGGGATACCATCATTCCGTCAATGGTGAATATTCCAATTGTAAACTATGTGAATAAGAGCGAGGGCATACTTTTCCACACTATATCTGTGATTGCCCTGTTATCAGTGATTTCTGACCAAATGGTATGAGGTACTTTAAGCTCATACATTCACGAATAATGGAAGATATTCTTGTGCTGTACCCAGAGTTTGCTAGTGGAGGCTAATAATAGATCAGCCTTACATTTTATGTTCTCTCCTGATTCCAAGTATGACTAACCATCCTGTGAGATAAAGATATTAGCTAGGTTTTGATTTACACTTTGTAATCTGTCATACATAATAGGGTAGCAGCACATTGCCGTGTATACCTAAGCTTGTTAATAAAAAACAAAGTCTAGTCATTCAGTGTATTTCCCTGCCATAGGTATTGCTTGGGTCCGTAATAAACTAATCATGCTAGAAAAGTTTTGTTAATTACAATAAGAACATCCCCTGTACTTGTGTAAAGGGGGAATTGTATATGTTTATCTCTCAGAATGTTTGGCAATATGTTTATTGTTTGTGATGTGTGTGTATATATGTATGAACACGATGTACTGAACGGGGTGAGAATAGCTTGAGCTACCTCATCTCTTTGTGTGTATTTTACCTCAATAAACTTATTTCAATTTCAATTCAATTTCAACATCCCCTGAACTGTATTTTCTCAACTGTGTGGACGATCGTATAATTGTCGACGTGATGGACAAATAGAAAGTAGAATTTGGTATTATTTGTTTTATAGTCCGAAAAAATACTGTATAGTTAACAAATTCTGTTATACAAAAATCTACTTTCTTTTGGTCCAACACATCCATATTAGTATGTTTGACGACATCGTAAATATAAGTACTTAAATTTTAGGATGATGGGCTGATTTTTTTCTTATTACCTAAAATATATAATGCGTTCCATAGCCTATAGCATGAGAGGAGAATACTGTGTGTGGTGAAGGCAGTTTGTGTGAGAATTACCTCTTTCTATGAGGCTCGACTGTAGCCGAATGCAAATTAAAGAAAACGAATTCAACGTCTGGTACTACGTGCAGGGGTAACTAATCAATGTGTGTTTATCTACATTATTCTCTCCCTGTATAATAATAATATTTATAAGATACGCAAGAAAGCAGATTGCAGTGATTGCCTAGTGAGTATAGTACTTGAACATATTGTAGCAACTAAATTAATTAATTAATGATTTATTTATTTATGTATTTATTAATTAATGTATTTTATAGCAAATTAGGTATACACAGTAATATGCTTTACCCTATTCTGTATGAGATATTACACAGTGTAGATCAAGAACTAGCTACAGGTTCAACTCCGTGGTGTAGTGGTAAGACACTCGCCTGGCGTTCTGCGAGCGCATAGTCATGGGTTCGTATCCTGGCCGCAAATCCTTAACTGTAGCCTCTGTTGTTGTTGTTGTTATAGATTCAGCTACTCGGAACAAGTTCCAAGTAGCACGGGCTATGGTGAGCCAGTAACTTACCTGGCACAGGAGCGGGGCAAGTAGCACGGCTATGGTGAGCCCGTAACTTACCTGGCACAGGAGTGGGGCAAGTAGCACGGGCTATGGTGAGTCCGTGGTGGACTTACCTGGCACAGGAGCGGTGCTCTGTAGCCTCTGTTTAACTCAACAGTAAAAGGAGTACTTGGTTGTAACAACGATTCTTCGCGAGGGTCGTATTCCAGGGACCATAGGATTAAGAACTTGCCCAAAACGCTACGCGTACTAGTGGCTGTACAAGAATGTAACTTGTATATATCTAAAAAAAAAAAAACTATTATTCCCTACTCACAGGATGGTTAGTCATACATGGAATTAGGGGGGAGATAATACCCGCTTTAATACAAAAACAAATCAACTATGACTAAAAATCAGAAGAGAACATTAAATATAAGGCTGATCTATTAGCCTCCACTAACAAAATCAGGGTAAAGCATCTTCCAATATTCCTGAGTGTATGAAGTAATTACAGAGCTCCAAATACCTCATACCGTTGGGTCGGAAGTCACTTATAACAGGGCAATGACAGATATAATGTTGATAGATATGTCCCAGCTCTTGTTCACAGTTTACAATGTGACTGTTCACCAATGAGGGGAGTCATTACCTGCAGCCACCTGCCATAGATATCAATATCCCAGCCTAATTCTGGCAATTACAATGTCACACTGTCTGGTGGACGTTTTATGCTGCCCGTACATATAATTATCGGTTCTAAACATGTCATAGCTCTTTATACTCGTGCTTTCTGACCTTTGTTGTGTATTTATTTATTTACTAGAATATAGAACGGGTTGTGAAAGTACATAACATTGGTGTTTGACATTCCTCCAAAGCCACTAACACGCATAGCGTTACAGGCAGGTACTTAATCTATTTTTTAATTAGCAAAATTAGGAATACACAGCAATGTGCTGCTACCGTATTCTCTGTGAGATATTACACAGTGTAGATCAAGAACTACTGATTGATTGATTGATGTAGGTTAAGCCACCCAAGAGGTGGCACGGACATCAATAGCCCGTAAGTGGCAACATTTTTGTTCAGTAAATGTATATTTTTTTTTATTTTTATTTTTACATGCAAGCATGCTTATAAGTACTGTACAATAAATGGAAACAAATACAACATAGAACAGAACAAAATGACAACACAAACATGCAAAAACATAAGGGAACAAGTGTACTAAACACAAACCCGCCGGCCGGAAGGGCCGACCACAAAACAACAATAATTGCAAACAAATTACAACAAATAAGTTAAACACAGCTGAATACAATACAGAAATAACACACCAAAACATTAAATATACAGAACAAGGCTACCAACACCGCAACCACACACGGAGAGGCACCAACACGAAACGAAAATAATAATAATAATAATAATAATAATAATAATAATAATAATAATAATAATAATAATAATAATAATAATAATAATAATGAATAATAATAAGAATAATAAGAATAATAAGAATAAGAATAATAATAAAATAGAACCACAAATCCTAACACAAGAACATGACATCCACACAAACCAAACCCCGGACCGCACAGGAACCGGACACACAAACCACACAAAGAAACCCACAACCACAAACCGGAGCACGCAGGAGCCGGGAAACAACCCCGCCCCACCCCCACACACACACACCCGACCCGCACCCCACAACCATGCACACAAATGGAAACAACCCACAACACACAATACACAAAGGAATCATGAGTGAGGAATACATTTCTCAGAGACAGGACCAAACGTCTCCGAAGCCCAAGGATACCTGCGCTTGTAGGCCTCCCAAATCAAATATTCTCTGTCGGTAGGGGGACGATCCCCGTGCCGGCGTGGGCCACTCAAACTCGGGAACCACCAGATCAGGCGGAAACGGCCACTCCTTAAGCTCACCGACGCAAGTCGCATAACGAGGCTGGGGAGCGCAAACCACGTCCTTCGAGGTAGCAGACGACACCGATGTAGCGTACGAGGGCTGCCGAGACGGCCGCGTCGCCGTACGTACAGGAGCAGGGGACAATCGACGAGATGGTAACGCCTCCACCGAGACGGCAGGAGACGCTGAAGAGATGGCCGGAGACGGAAGAGGCGTCGAGACCGCAGCCGATGAAACGGGGACCGAGGAAAGGGTTACAGAACCCCCAGAGCGAGCAGCCTTTTTCAACACCATCACCAGGCCACCCCGCTCACCGCGAACCTCAGCAGAAGGATCCAAATCCCCCCCCCCCCCCCACGAAGAACCGGAGCCATCCGAGGCAGGCGACGCACCCGAAGCAGGAACCTCAGACACCATATCTGAAGTGGAGGCCGAAACACCGGCACCGGCATCCTTAGACAAATGCACCTCCGCCGTCACCGTAGTATGCAACGCAACCGGAGCCACCCCTCCGTCGCCATCAGATCCACAAGCGTCGAAGTCACCAACGTCAGCCCATGCTGAAGACGAACGCCGTGAACGCTTAGGCTCTGGCCGCACATCATCAGACCCGGAGGCTGACTCAGACACGCGCAACACAAGCCGGGCGAACCGATGCACGTCGCAGAACGGCAGCATCCTCAACCACATGGGGCACCAGGCCAGGCACAGGAGGAAGCCCCGGATCCACCCCATCACCCAGCACAACCGGCGAGGGTGCAGGGACAGGGCTAGGCGCAGCAGAGGACGAACTGGAAGACGGGGGACTCGAGCAGAAGGCAGTCTGAAGAACCCCAGGGACACTAGTCGAAGCACGACGATCACCAGGCGACGACACAACCTCCGGAGGAGAGGCGACAACAACAGGGGGTGCCCCAGGCGGCGCAATAGGCGACACAGGGGGCACATCCGCGGCTGAAGAGACTTCCACATCCACCGAATCCTCCTCCACAGGAAGCGGCGGAAAATCCTCCTCACTGAAGAGGGTCACGGGTGCAACGGCAGGCGCAGAACAGTTAGCAGCCTGATGGCCCAAGAGGCCACAACGATAACACGTCCGAGGCTGGCGGGCGTAAAACACCCGAACGTTGTAACCCATAAGACACACAGAGGACGGAATATCTTCCCGGAGCCTCATGCCCAGGGTGCGAATGTTCGTCCTCACACCCTTAAGGGGACTGGAACGTTCACGTTCCAGTTCACCGCGTTCACCCGCACGTTCACCCGCACACTAACCACTGCGCCATACCGGCCGAAGTACCGCCGTAGCAGACCCTCCGGAAGCTCCAATGGAGCCCCATGCACACTGACATAGGTGAGGGCACCACTCCGATCAGAGTGACACAGTGCCTGCACCATCCGGCAGGGGTAATGTTCGCCCCTCGTATGACGGAGAAAGTCGCGATACGCCAATCCCTCCGTGAACTTCACTATCGCTCGCCGTGCCGTCACCAGCTCGACCCCATAAATGTTGATCACAGGGACATGAAGCAACTCACACACCAGCGCTATCTCTGGGTACCCAGCCCGGCCGGAAAATTCCAGGCCCACAGACTGGGCCCGCAGTTCAGGGGGGAGGGGGACCCCCATCGTGAACTCCACGTCAGCACAGGCGGGCAGAGACACACACGCCCCCAAACGGCCAAAACTGGCAAACAACCACCAACTGCCGGAGCGAGCAGTGAACACGTCCACCCTCCACGACAGCCAGCAGTCCACCTCAGTAAATGTATATGGTGTGCTGAGGTCGCATTTAATCGTCAGGCGATTAATCTAGGGGGAAGATTGGTGCTACATAGCCTTCCCGGTTTGGTGCCTTCTATTGATAATTACTTACTTACTTGAGGGAAGATACTGCTTGAACAGTATTTATGAGGGTGTCCAGCTGCTGGACACCTATGCACAGGCGGTCTGATCAGTAATCGACTATGCCCCACCTGCACTCAAGTCTATCACACCAACAGTTGAAAAAGCTTGAAGTTGCCGAAAACAATGCTATGAGAGCCGCCCTGGGAGCCCCGATGTGGACCAGACTTGAAACTCTAAGGCTGAAAACGGGTTTGCCCGCTTTTCAAGAATGAATATCACAAAGAACAGCTACAATTATCAGTAAGATAATTATTTCCCCTGATCCAATCCCAGTACGGCAGGCCTTGGCGGTTGGACTTGGCCAGAACAACGGAAACTCTTGGGCTGCCAGAGCAGGAAATGTCCTAAACAAACTACAATTAAAAAGCATGATTCTTGATAGAGGATGTGATCAACCACACCCAAACTACACTTGTTCTCCACCGTGGGAGGAGCCTACCTTCAAAATAGTAATAGAAAGTCTCCCAATGAAAAAGGCTGCCTATGATCCGACAATCCTAAGGCGCATAATAGAAGAGCAAATGTATAGCATAGCAGTAGCAGGAGCCACCCACATCTTCACAGACGGATCGGTGGACACAGAATATGAGAGTGCTGGCGCTGCTCTTTGCACGACCAGCGTACAGGCATATTGGAGACTGGGAGGACCAGTATCATCAACCCAAACTGAGCTGTTTGCCATACAACAGGCATTCGCATATGTGATTGCACAAAACACTCAAAATGCAATCATACACACAGACTCAAAAGCTGCACTTCAAATATTAAGACAAAAGCAGTGGAAAGATAACGTTGAAATAATTACCACCATTTTGTATCTTGGAGCAGTCGTTAAAGGCAAAGGACTCAACATGACCCTAAACTGGATCCCATCCCATGTTGGAATCCCATTAAATGAGAAAGCCGATGAAATTGCTAAATTGGCAACTCGTCATCCAGTGATACATAAAACAATTCAACCCAGCCTAGAGAACATAAAAAACATCATCACCAAAAAACACTCACACCTCAACACAGCTCATCTACACCAGAGAGTAATTGAAGGTTCGCCCTCTGCAATATGGTATCTTCAGGCCACCAAATTAGAAAGGTTAAATATCCCAAAAGGAATCCACAGGGAAATAGCAGTTAGGTTATATAGACTACGTCTAGGTTACAGATGCAACTGTGAGGTTGGTGAACCCCGACAGAGAGAATGCATCCTCTGCCAAACTGTCACAAACAAGTCATTACTTCACTATCTCCTGGAATGTGAAGCAACCAACGACCTTAGAAGAGCTTTAAGAGGTCCCCGAATCTTGCAGTGGCCGCCCTGAAGCCATCAACACTGCCACTCTTCTGGTCAAAAAAGGTGTCCAGCATGTGTTGTTGTTGTTGTTATAGATTCAGCTATTAGGAACAAGTTCCAAGTAGCACGGGCTATGGTGAGCCCGTAGTGGACTTACCTGGCACAGGAGCGGTGCTGTCGTGTCCAGCAGCTGGACACCCTCATAAATACTGTCAAGCAGTATCCTCCCTCGTGATAGCAGCCCGACGATTAAATGCGACCTCAGCACACTGTATAGATTTACTGAACAAAAATTGTACCACTTACGGGCTATTCATGCCCGTGCCACCTCTTCGGTGGCTTAATCTTCATCAATCAATCAGATCGATCGTTATTAGTCTCGAACAGTGTTTCAAGTACAGATGGTCGAGAGATACCTCAGATCTTCAGCACCAACCGACATCCACCAGCAACACCGTAATCCGACCAGTCCAGTTCCCAGTCTCACAAGATGCTTCAAGCCTCGCTACGGAGCACACCACACAGCCAGGTTCTGGCTGCATTCGAGCACCGCGCTCTCACCCCGCATCCGCGCTCTCACCCCGCATCCGAGCTCTCACCCCGCATCCGCGCTCTCACCCCGCATCCGAGCTCTCACCCCGCATCCGAGCTCTCACCCCGCATCCGCGCTCTCACCCCGCATCCGCGCTCTCACCCCGCATCCGAGCTCTCACCCCGCATCCGCGCTCTCACCCCGCATCCGAGCTCTCACCCCGCATCCGAGCTCTCACCCCGCATCCGAGCTCTCACCCCGCATCCGCGCTCTCACCCCGCATCCGAGCTCTCACCCCGCATCCGAGCTCTCACCCCGCATCCGCGCTCTCACCCCGCATCCGAGCTCTCACCCCGCATCCGCGCTCTCACCCCGCATCCGAGCTCTCACCTCGCATCCTAGCTCTCACCCCGCATCCGAGCTCTCACCCCGCATCCGAGCTCTCACCCCGCATCCTAGCTCTCACCCCGCATCCGAGCTCTCACCCCGCATCCGCGCTCTCACCCCGCATCCGCGCTCTCACCCCGCATCCGAGCTCTCACCCCGCATCCGAGCTCTCACCCCGCATCCGAGCTCTCACCCCGCATCCGCGCTCTCACCCCGCATCCGAGCTCTCACCCCGCATCCTAGCTCTCACCCCGCATCCGAGCTCTCACCCCGCATCCGCGCTCTCACCCCGCATCCGCGCTCTCACCCCGCATCCGAGCTCTCACCCCGCATCCGCGCTCTCACCCCGCATCCGCGCTCTCACCCCGCATCCGAGCTCTCACCCCGCATCCGAGCTCTCACCCCGCATCCGAGCTCTCACCCCGCATCCGAGCTCTCACCCCGCATCCGAGCTCTCACCCCGCATCCGAGCTCTCACCCCGCATCCGCGCTCTCACCCCGCATCCGCGCTCTCACCCCGCATCCGAGCTCTCACCCCGCATCCGAGCTCTCACCCCGCATCCGAGCTCTCACCCCGCATCCGCGCTCTCACCCCGCATCCGCGCTCTCACCCCGCATCCGCGTTCTCACCCCGCATCCGCGTTCTCACCCCGCATCCGCGTTCTCACCCCGCATCCGCGTTCTCACCCCGCATCCGCGCTCTCACCCCGCATCCGCGCTCTCACCCTGCATCCGCGCTCTCACCCCGCATCCGCGCTCTCAACCCCCGGCCTCATTCATCCTCTCTGCTCTATGCTCCAGGCCTCGTCTCAGCTATAACATGTTCACAGGTATGCCACCAGAGTGGTACCCGAACTGAGAGGTATGAGCTACGAGGAGAGACTACAGGAACTGAACCTCACGTCGCTGGAAGAAAGAGTGGTTAGGGGAGACATGATCACCACATGCAAGATTCTCAGAGGAGTTGATATGAGATAAAGACAGTTTATTTAACTCAGGTGGTGCACGCACAAGGGGACACAGGTGGAAACTGAGTACCCAAATGAGCCATAGAAACATTAGATGGAACGTTTTTCAGTGTCAGAGTAGTTAACAAATGGAATGCATTAGAGAGTGATGTGGTGGAGGCAGACACCATACACAACTTCAAATACAGATATGATAGAGTCCAGTAGGCTCAGGAATCTGTACAGCAGTTGATTGACGGCTGAGAGGCGGGACCAAAGAAGCGAAGCTCAACCCCCACAAACACAACTAGGCGAGTACGTCAGTAAACCTCCAATAACTGACTGCTGTAACCAAGATTATATTAAATACATATAAAACACGTCTAAGCTCTGTGAATACTGTCACCCAAACTCGTATAACTAAACCAGTGTACAACATCATGAAGCCACTCATATATCTTGATACTAAGACAAGTGTTCACTCAGTAGAGATGTTTCTATATTAACACTGACAAATTGTTATCCTACACCCAGTTGGTGAGTGTAACTTTTCCAGCACCGCCCACAGCATGGGGTGGAGTGCCTAACAGGCACACCAGTTATGACAGTAAATCCCAGCATATCATACTTGGCCTTGAGACTGTACTTGTGGTCGTTCTCAAACCCATTACTGATATAATACACATGTACATTAAATCGTGTAACTAGCTCATCTAGCTCGTTACAAGATTGTAACTTGCTTAGCTAAATGAATCGTGGGGATCAGTCACTGAGCCCAATATGTGCCTCTGTAACCCTTCCCACTCCCGCCCACAAGATGGGTACGAGTAGTACACCACGGTCCATAGTGGAACTCGTTCTCCACTCAATCGGAAAGTTCGATTGCGGTATCTCTGTCTCGCCGGGGATTCGAACTCCCAGCTCGCCTGGGAGTTCGAATCCCAGACGAGACAGAACCAGCCCGTCCTCCAAACAAAGATCCAAAAGTGATTCCATGCACCCGCCAACCCCCCTGTTTATGAATGAAAAGCGGTTTACACACGACTCACAACTGCTGACGTTCGAACATATCCGGAACAAGTGCTTCACTGACGAATTTTGTTCGAACCACAACGCTATAAATGCTTCACCCACGTACTACAAATACAAATAATCGCCAACAGAACCTAAACACCTAACCTAACCTATCATATGCCTATATATACACAATATGCTAATATATTATAATATTAATTTATACTTGAGAAAATTCCCGTTTTGAATGAACAGCATGTTAAAATTTATGAATGCGTCTGTGGGGTCGACCGCTGAATGTAATGGACTTGAGTCGAGGACGGGTTGAGACAGAAATAGGAAATTGCTTTTCCTATCAGGAAATGCTCCTGCTCACCGACAGTTACCTTGTTGTGGGGGGGGGGGGGTCAGTAGCTTGATCTCCGGGGGACCTCGATATAAACCTAACATGTATATATACACTGGCTGCCTGTCCCCCGACACCAAGAATTATTATTATAAATGAGCTAAAAAATACAAACTAGAGGCTGGTGGTGTTGAGGGAGGGAGTGAGCCGCGCGGTAGAGACCTCAGGTGTTTGGTACACGACACAATGGCGGCAAGTGGCGCCGGGTTTTGAAAAGCAAAATTTTCATTACCTTTCCCGGTGACGGTGGGCGCGTGATGCATGGATGGCGGGGCCAGATGAAGAGGCGTACCAGTGACACGTAGAATATATTGACAGCAATACAACACGTGGACATCTGTGGGTCCGACAGTCCATCTTCGTACGCATGACCAAACACTTGCTTTAAGTATTATCATTATTGGAGAATGTGTTGACAGTAACCAGTGTGGCTCAGATATGGTGACAACACCTGGGAACCTCTCCACACCTTGGTACTATGACGCACCACGAGTGTGTACAGAGGGAGCAGGGAGGACAGAGGGAGCAGGGAGGACAGAGGACAGCTGGAGCTGGGAGGACAGAGGGAGCAGTGAGGACAGAGGGAGCAGGGAGGACAGAGGGAGCAGGGAGGAGGACAGAGGGAGCAGGGAGGACAGAGGGAGCAGGGAGGACAGAGGGAGCAGGGAGGACAGCTGGAGCTGGGAGGACAGAGGGAGCAGTGAGGACAGAGGGAGCAGGGAGGACAGAGGGAGCAGGGAGGAGGACAGAGGGAGCAGGGAGGACAGAGGGAGCAGGGAGGACAGAGGGAGCAGGGAGGACAGAGGGAGTAGAGAGGACAGAGGGAGCAGGGAGGACAGAGACAGCAGGGAGGAGAGAGGGAGCAGGGCGGACAGAGGGAGCAGGGAGGACAGCTGGAGCTGGGAGGACAGAGGGAGCAGTGAGGACAGAGGGAGCAGGGAGGAGGACAGAGGGAGCAGGGAGGACAGAGGGAGCAGGGAGGACAGAGGGAGCAGGGAGGACAGAGGGAGCAGGGAGGACAGAGGGAGCAGGGAGGACAGAGGGAGCAGGGAGGACAGAGGGAGCAGTGAGGACAGAGGGAGCAGGGAGGACAGAGGGAGCAGGGAGGAGGACAGAGGGAGCAGGGAGGACAGAGGGAGCAGGGAGGACAGAGGGAGCAGGGAGGACAGAGGGAGCAGGGAGGACAGAGGGAGCAGGGAGGACAGAGGGAGCAGTGAGGACAGAGGGAGCAGGGAGGACAGAGGGAGCAGGGAGGACAGAGGGAGCAGGGAGGACAGAGGGAGCAGGGAGGACAGAGGGAGCAGGGAGGACAGAGGGAGCAGGGAGGACAGAGGGAGTAGAGAGGACAGAGGGAGCAGGGAGGACAGAGGGAGCAGGGAGGACAGAGGGAGCAGGGAGGACAGAGGGAGCAGGGAGGACAGAGGGAGCAGGGAGGACAGAGGGAGCAGGGAGGACAGAGGGAGCAGGGAGGACAGAGGGAGTAGGGAGGACAGAGGGAGCAGGGAGGACAGAGACAGCAGGGAGGAGAGAGGGAGCAGGGAGGACAGAGGGAGCAGGGAGGACAGAGGGAGCAGGGAGGACAGAGGGAGCAGGGAGGACAGAGGGAGCAGGGAGGACAGATGGAGCAGGGAGGACAGAAACAGCAGGGAGGAGAGAGGGAGCAGGAAGGACAGACGGAGCAGGGAGGAGAGAGGGAGCAGGGAGGAGACAGGGAGCAGGGAGGACAGAGGGAGCAGGGAGGACAGAGGGAGTAGAGAGAACAGAGACAGCAGGGAGGACAGAGGGAGCAGGGAGGACAGAGAGAGAGCAGGGAGGACACTAAGACCATAAGAGTTGCCTGGGAAGTATTACTAGGTCACGGGGGTACCTAATGTTACTCTTCTCAGCCGGAAATAAAACTGGAGGAAAGTGATTGCTGAGCGACCTTTGAACTTTGACCCGCAAGAATCACGTAGAGGGGAGAGGAGCCCAAGCCGTGCTTGCAGAGCCGCCTCGCCCTACCAAATCTCCCGACTTTAGTTTTCATGAATGCAGAAGAAGTTGGATTACGATGGAAGTCCTAGTGTGTACTGAGTGCGAAGGCCAGGCTTTGGTGGGTTGGCCGGTTGTGGGCCAGGGGTAGTGTTGCTGGTTGTGGACCAGGGGTAGTGTTGGCTGGTTGTGGACCAGGGGTAGTGTTGCTGGTTGTGGACCAGGGGTAGTGTTGCTGGTTGTGGACCAGGGGTAGTGTTGCTGGTTGTGGACCAGGGGTAGTGTTGCTGGTTGTGGACCAGGGGTAGTGTTGCTGGTTGTGGACCAGGGGTAGTGTTGCTGGTTGTGGACCAGGGGTAGTGTTGGCTGGTTGTGGACCAGGAGTAGTGTTGCTGGTTGTGGACCAGGGGCTGTGCCGCCTCTCATCAAGCGTGATCACCCTGCCACCAGACACCACCACAGGTGTGGGAGGCAGCAGGGGGCGGAAGTAGCGGTGGACGGGCTGCCACCAGACACCACCACAGGTGTGGGAGGCAGCAGGGGGCGGAAGTAGCGGTGGACGGGCTGCCACCAGACACCACCACAGGTGTGGGAGGCAGCAGGGGGCGGAAGTAGCGGTGGACGGGCTGCCACCAGACACCACCACAGGTGTGGGAGGCAGCAGGGGGCGGAAGTAGCGGTGGACGGGCTGCCACCAGACACTAGGCTGCCGCTGTGTTAAACAAAGCAACATCAACACCCCATTGTGAGCCTAAATAGGTATACCTCCATTTTTAGCTCGCCGTATAGCACCAATTCATTTGGTGAACTTATATTTTATGGTCATTCTATTTTCCGTTTTTAAAAGAGCAAATACATGTATGTGATTTTTTATTAATATTTTTTAACTAGATTTTGATATGTAATGTTAAACTTTTTAGGAAGTAAAATTCCAACCGTTATTAATTTAACATGAAAGTTTAAAACGATTGTTAACCCTTTACTCAATGAACTTGTTTGTGTTGTTTGTTCTTCCTCGACTTTGTTGACACACGACACAAAATGTTAATGGTTGTTGAGTTCGGGGCTCTGGCGCTCACTATTGTGAGGCTGCGCTCTATTCCACCACATTCACTATACAGTATATATATATATATATATATATATATATATATATATATATATATATATATATATATATATATATATATATATATAAGGCACAACTCTCCTAAACACGAGAGTTAAGTATACAACTTTAGAACACTTTCCCACCAGGAGACTCGAACCCTAGCCAGCACAGAAGCCTTCCAGCAACTGGCATAACAGGTACGCCTTAACCCGCTCCACCACCCGCTCAGACCCTTAAAAGAGATGGTAATTTCGGAGTATTTAAATACACCCCTCACTTGCTCTAGTGCTCTTGGGAGGTGGTGATCTTTGGTGTATTTAAATACTCCGAAATTACCATCTCTTTTAAGGGTCTGAGCGGGTGGTAGAGCGGGTTAAGGCGTACCTGTTATGCCAGTTGCTGGAAGGCTTCTGTGCTGGCTAGGGTTCGAGTCTCCTGGTGGGAAAGTGTTCTAAAGTTATATATATATATATATATATATATATATATATATATATATATATATATATATATATATATATATATATAGATAGATATATATATATATATATATATATATATATATATATATATATAGATATATATATATACATATATACATATATATATATATATATATATATATATATATATATACATATATATATATATATATATATATATATATATATATATATATATATATACATATATATATATATATATATACATATATATATATATCTTTAAGCACCAACGTATATACCAAGCCCACCAACATAGGATTATGCCTGAACGGTAGAAGTGAGTGCCCCCAAAGATACAAAGCCAGTGTTCTCAATGCTTATATTCGTCGAGCGCTTACCCACTGCTCTGAATGGAGCAAAGTGAGTAGAGAGTTTGAAAGAGTAACTCAGGTATTGGTGAACAACGGATATAGCAACGCGGAAATAAACGCTGCTATAAGAAGACACTTGGACCGTTGGTATAATTCAGAACCTAGAACAGAAACCACAACACCCCCAATAAAATTATATTACAAATCAACCATGCACAGTGAACATATAAAAGAGGAAAGAATAATGAAAGAAATAATCCGTAAAGGAGTAAAAAGCACTACTCCTAACCAAAACATAAACCTGATAATATTCTACAAAACCAAGAAGACTTCCGAACTCCTTATCAAAAACAGCCCGAAGCCGACGGAGAACCCTCTACAGCAGTCAAGCGTTGTATACATGTACACTTGCCCCCACGAAGGATGTAACCTTCAATGTAAGTACATAGGTATGACGTCGACCAAGCTGACGAGGCGTTTGACATGCCATCTTCAATCTGGTGCCCCTAGGAATCACATGAGACAAGCCCATGACATTACTCTAACAAGAGAAATGTTGAACAAGAATACTTGCATAATAGACAAAACCCAAGATTCAAGAAGATTACAAATTCTTGAGGCAATTCACATAAGAATAGAGCGACCTACCATGAACACTCAAATCACGGAACTATTTACTCTACCCACCATGAGAGTAAGGACAAGACAAGAACATATCGATGCCAACACAGAAGACAATGTCCAACATAACAGGCCAATTACACTGGATTAATCTTTGTGTTTAGATAGGAGATGCCTCGTATGGGCCAATAAGCCTTCTGCAGCCCCTATGTTTATCCCTTATGTATCCCCCCATGTTTTCACCTTCATTGTATTATCACCTGACCTAATGCGGGTATAAAATCAACTAGTATTGTAAGATCTGTTCACTTGAGAATGAACCATGGAGGTTCGAAACGTCGTGCAAATTATACAAATAAGTGTAATACACTCTATAGTAAATCACTTCTTTTCTTCACCTTAAAAGTACGAAAATGAGTTTTGGAGAACTCCTATTTCAATTAAGCCCTGATGCTAAGAAAATAGTTAGAGGGATAGAAGCCCTAAACCAGAAAATAATAAATACAGAATATGCGGTCATATTCAATGAAACATGTTTGAAAGAAAACCTGCTGCCAGTATACACCAATATATATATATATATATATATATATATGCGAACAAGCCTGAATGGTCCCCAGGACTATATGCGACTGAAAACTCACACAGTCACTTCTGGGGTGTGAGTTTTCAGTCATATATATATATATATATATATATATATATATATATATATATATATATATATATATATATATATATATATATATATATATATATATATATATATATTATATATAATGTATATTATATTTTTGTTTTTAATATCCTAAAAGGGTTACCACCTCTGGTGCAAGTGTAGGGACCCTTAGCCTCGGAGAAGAAAATAAAGAGTACCCAGAGAAGACCTTGATTAGTAAGAATTTAAAACCTGCTGGAAGAAGCTGGAAGTCATCGGATACAGCGGCTGTTGGAAGTTCATTCCCGACGAGCAGCCTGTTGATGATGTGGTTGTAGGGAGTAATGTTGTTGTCCGCCATATTGTCACCAAGGTGAAAAAGGTGATCTTGGTGGAGGCTGCAGGCTGGGCCGGTGGTGGTGTGGTCAGAGGTGGTGTGGTGGGCTGGGTGCAGCGTCCCCAGGGGCCCGGCGGGGGTGAGGGCTCCGGGACGCCGGATACGGCATACGTGTGCTCCGGGAATTCCCGGGTATGGCCGGGAATTCCGACAGGAGTGGATTAGCTGGACGAGATATGGTAGCGGAGGAAATTCTGTCGATTTGTTTCCGCCTCCGCTGGAAATCGAACACTGGCAATTAGGACTTTGACCCCCAAGCGCTGTCTATTCAGCCGCGAGGCCCCGCGGCTGTGTACTCACCTAGTTGTGCTTGCGAGGGTTTAGCTCGGCCACTTTGGTTCCGCCTCTCAACTGTCAATCAACTGGTGTACAGGTTCCTGAGCCTACTGGGCTCTATCATATCTACATTTGAAACTGTGTATGGAGTCAGCCTCCACCACATCACTGCCTAATGCATTCCACCTGTTAACTACTCTGACACTGAAAAAGTTCTTTCTAACGTCCCTGTGGCTCATTTGGGTACTCAGTTTCCACCTATGTTCCCCTTATTCCCGTACCACCCGTGTTAAGTAGTTTATTTTTATCTACCTTATCAATACCTCTGAGAATTTTGTAGGTAGTGATCATGTATCCTCTTACTCTTCTGTCTTCCAGTGTCGTGAGGTGCATTTCACGCAGCCTTTCTTGGTAACTCATGCCTCTTAGTTCTGGGACTAGCCTAGTGACATATGTCTGAACTTTTTTCAGCTTCGTCTTGTGCTTCACAAGGTACGGGGCTCCATGCTGGGGCCGCATACTCCAGGATTGGTCTTACATATGTGGTATACAAGGTCAACAGGCAGTGGAAGAAACCTCCACTGCGTCATTCTCCAGCAGTTGTGTGGATGTACACTGTTGTCAGTGGCAAATGATTTATATTCAACTTTCCACTGCATTAAGTAAGCTTTTATGAATCTCTGACATGTGTCCATTGTGTAAACATTTATGTTAAATGATATTTGAATTCTCCTTTCGCACAAAGAACGACTTCGTTGGTATGAACGAGGCGTTTATTCCACGGAAAGCTCTATAAGAACAAGTTTATTTTATAAGTGATAAATTTCGGTTATTATTAACTGTTGCCTTGATTCTTTAGACGACTTTCCCTAAATGGAAATGCACAAGTTTCAGAACTCTTAGCACGGCCATTCCCAGTCTTACACAATCTTACCACCAGTATAGGCAGGTCCTGATGCTGCTGCTGCTGCTTCTGCTGCTGCTTCTGCTGCTGCGTCTTCTGCTGCTGCTGCTTCTACTGCTGCTGCTGCTGTTGCTGTTGACGATGAAGAAACCATGAGTAGGAGGAGCTGGAGGATATACATGTTTGCAATATCAAGTGGACGGGGATGCAATGGCCTCACCCGAGTAATGCACACACAATAGTTGCTGATGATACAGCTGTTGTCTGATGTTGTGGCTGGCAACTGCAGAAAATTTCGTGTGTTTGTTAGTGTGTATGTTGGTAGTGTTGGTGGTGTGTTGACGGTGTGCTGTTGGTGTGTTGGTGGTGTGTTGGTCTGGGTGATGTTGGTCCATCTGGGTGTAGATGGTGTAGGACCTGACCCAGCAGGATGGTGTAGGACCTGACCCAGCAGGATGGTGTAGGACCTGACCCAGCAGGATGGTGTAGGACCTGACCCAGCAGGATGGTGTAGGACCTGACCCAGCAGGATGGTGTAGGACCAGACCCTGCAGGATGGTGTAGGACCTGACCCAGCAGGATGGTGTAGGACCTGACCCAGCAGGCCTTGGCTGCCTTCCAGGTGTAGGTGTTAGAGCGTCAGTCGTTATTTGTGGTAAATACAGGTGTTCAAGTCTGGATTCACCGGATTTTAGTGTAGTCTCGCCGGATTCAGTGCGGCTTCACCTGATTTAAGTGCGTGTTTCATTTGTGGGTACTTGTCATTAATATAGGTGGTCCTGTGTCCCTCCTGAGCAAGGCGACTAAGCGAGACGGGGAAGTGTTTGGTATACCCGTGGGATACTGGGATACCAAACACTTGGTATCTGGTATCTTGGTATCTAACACTTGGTATCTGTGATCTGGTATGGGATAACCAGAACACAGAGGTCGTGGTGCTTCTGGCCATTATTAATTACCGTTATATAGCCCTGGGCCCAGAGGAACAAACACAGCAGGTAACACTACTGCCTTGAGGTAGTAGTTGAAAATCTGAAGTTATTGGGTGAGCCGGACTCTTAACTTAACCCGGTAATACACTGGGAAGCCTACTGAGTATATCACCGGCTGCCTTACTAGGCTGCTGCTTTCTTCATGTTTTATAGGTCTTGTTGTGTATACAATTTTACATGTTTGCTATTGATCAATGTATATATATATATATATATATATATATATATATATATATATATATATATATATATATATATATATATATATATATATATATATATATATATATATATATATATGTATGCCCGCCCTCTAAGGTTCCCAACGTCAAGAAACTGTCGTACTAACGTGCCTTATCCTAACCTATCAGAGGACCCAAAACAGAAAACGGGACAGTATGTCCTGTTTTTCTAACACGACGATTTATGGCATTAGGTAAAGTATACGTCAAAATGCGACGGGCTATTACGAGGATGGTTGATATATGGTCGGACATGGTTGAGAATAAATAATAACTGCCTCTCTTGGCCTGAGAGGCCGGCTACTGTTTCTTCTATGACTTTACTCAATAAGAGAATGATACCGTGGTACCCATTTCCTGTGGTCGCGTACCACCGTCCATCCTGGTGGACGGGGGCTGGGTGCCGTCCACGGGAACACCATCCATCCTGGTGGACGGGGGCTGGGTGCCGTCCACGGGAACACCGTCCATCCTGGTGGACGGGGGCTGGGTGCCGTCCACGGGAACACCGTCCATCCTGGTGGACGGGGGCTGGGTGCCGTCCACGGGAACACCGTCCATCCTGGTGGACGGGGGCTGGGTGCCGTCCACGGGAACACCATCCTGGTGGACGGGGGCTGGGTGCCGTCCACGGGAACACCATCCATCCTTGTGGACGGGGGCTGGGTGCCGTCCACGGGAACACCATCCATCCTTGTGGACGGGGGCTGGGTGCCGTCCACGGGAACACCATCCATCCTGGTGGACGGGGGCTGGGTGCCGTCCACGGGAACACCATCCATCCTGGTGGACGGGGGCTGGGTGCCGTCCACGGGAACACCATCCATCCTTGTGGACGGGGGCTGGGTGCCGTCCACGGGAACACTGTCCATCCTGGTGGACGGGGGCTGGGTGCCGTCCACGGGAACACTGTCCATCCTGGTGGACGGGGCTGGGTGCCGTCCACGGGAACACCGTCCATCCTGGTGGACGGGGGCTGGGTGCCGTCCACGGGAACACCGTCCATCCTGGTGGACGGGGGCTGGGTGCCGTCCACGGGAACACTGTCCATCCTGGTGGACGGGGCTGGGTGCCGTCCACGGGAACACCGTCCATCCTGGTGAACGGGCGCTGGGTGACGTCCACGGGAACACCGTCCATCCTGGTGGACGGGGGCTGGGTGCCGTCCACGGGAACACCATCCATCCTGGTGGACGGGGGCTGAGTGCCGTCCACGGGAACACCGTCCATCCTGGTGGACGGGGGCTGAGTGCCGTCCACGGGAACACCGTCCATCCTGGTGGACGGGGGCTGAGTGCCGTCCACGGGAACACCGTCCATCCTGGTGGACGGGGGCTGAGTGCCGTCCACGGGAACACCGTCCATCCTGGTGGACGGGGGCTGAGTGCCGTCCACGGGAACACCGTCCATCCTGGTGGACGGGGCTGAGTGCCGTCCACGGGAACACCGTCCATCCTGGTGGACGGGGGCTGAGTGCCGTCCACGGGAACACCGTCCATCCTGGTGGACGGGGGCTGAGTGCCGTCCACGGGAACACCGTCCATCCTGGTGGACGGGGGCTGAGTGCCGTCCACGGGAACACCGTCCATCCTGGTGGACGGGGGCTGAGTGCCGTCCACGGGAACACCGTCCATCCTGGTGGACGGGGGCTGGGTACCGTCCACACTCACCTTACAGGGGACTGGCCCGCCTCGCCGCCTACTTCCGGCCCGGCCGCTCCCAGAGTTTCACCTTAATTTCCCCTCAATCGGATGTTTCAATATTTGGTTGTCCATCGGTGTGCCGGCGGAGCACTTGATGAGATTATCACCTGCCTCTTGTGTTTTGTCTGGCCCTCACACCTGCCTCTAGTGTTTTGTCTGGCCCTCACACCTGCCTCTAGTGTTTTGTCTGGTCCTCACACCTGACTCTTGTGTTTTGTCTGGCCCTCACACCTGCCTCTAGTGTTTTGTCTGGTCCTCACACCTGCCTCTAGTGTTTTGTCTGGCCCTCACACCTGCCTCTTGTGTTTTGTCTGGCCCTCACACCTGCCTCTTGTGTTTTGTCTGGCCCTCACACCTGCCTCTTCTGTTTTGTCTGGCCCTCACACCTGCCTCTTGTGTTTTGTCTGGCCCTCACACCTGCCTCTTGTGTTTTGTCTGGCCCTCACACCTGCCTCTTGTGTTTTGTCTGGCCCTCACACCTGCCTCTTGTGTTTTGTCTGGTCCTCACACCTGCCTCTTGTGTTTTGTCTGGTCCTCACACCTGCCTCTTGTGTTTTGTCTGGCCCTCACACCTGCCTCTTGTGTTTTGTCTGGCCCTCACACCTGCCTCTTGTGTTTTGTCTGGCCCTCACACCTGCCTCTTGTGTTTTGTCCGGCCCTCACACCTGCCTCTTGTGTTTTGTCCGGCCCTCACACCTGCCTCTTGTGTTTTGTCTGGCCCTCACACCTGCCTCTTGTGTTTTGTGTCGCCCTCACACCTCTGAGCCCTCTACTGGGTGCTCCGTGGAGCCCTCCTAGTGGACTCTTATGATAGAAGATTAAAGAGGTACATTTACCCTCTGTAGGAAGAGGTAGAGTAAGTTGTGACATGAGTGAAGTATACAAGGGTGAAGGGAGTATACCAAGGGTATACCAAGGGAGGCATATTATAAGGCTTAAAAGATCTCAACACAAAACAGAACTCGAAACAGTCGATATAAATTGAAGAAGTTTGGACAGAGGAAAGACCTGGGTAAATGCTGCCTTGGGAACATGGTTGTTATTTTATAGAAAAATTACATAACATAAAAGACGAGGATCCCTGGGTTGTTTGAAGCGTACGTTAGATTATATATATATATATATATATATATATATATATATATATATATATATATATATATATATATATATATATATATATATATATATATATATATATGACTGAGTTTGGGTGGATATAAATAGGAGCTGCCTCGTATGGGCCAATAGGCCTTCTGCAGTTTCCAATATTCTTAAGTTTTATATGTTCTTGTTTGAGACGAAGGAGGTTAAAGAGCTCAGATGGTTCCCTCATATAATTTAGAATTTCTTAAAGTGAAATGTGTCTTGGTATGTTCTTGGAGTTTATTCATAGTGAGACAAGTGAGAGGTGGTGATCACACGGCCCTGTATGACTAGCCATCTTGTTAGGAGAGGATTCTTCTAGCATCATGTAGATACCTCGCCATACACCATGTAACCCTTCATGTGGTCTGTGGGTAGGTGTATACATGCACATATGCCTAAATATTATAAAAACGGCAGCTGATGACGAATCTCTCAATCCTGAGCAATGAGTGAAAATTCTGTGGGCAGAAATTGAGTCATGATCTCACTACATTGCTGAATGTCCAGTCGTACCCGATCCCTGCGTACCCGAACAGTCAGTACGTACCCCGCATGTTTAGCGTCCTTTCCCTCTGCTGTTCACGTGAGAATTTCTGCGGTTTTTGACAGAGACATAGTTGGGTTGAATGCTTTAAGTGGCTAAGTAATGTACTTAATGTGATGAGGATGTGTATGGAAATGTTACTAACTTACTGTACATGACAATGTGAAGTGTTAGGCTGCACCTCTCGGTTAATTGTACTCGTCTAATGGTGCTTACGACGGGTGAGCAGTTACCGCCCCGCTCCTGGGCCAGGTGAGTTCACTACGGGCTCACCATAGCCCGTGCTAATTGGAATTTGTTGTTCCCAGTAACTGAATCTTAAACAATAACAACAGGAGGGTGAGCTTTGGCTCTTTGGTCCCGCCTCCCAACTGTTAATCAACCGGTTTACAATTTCCTGAGCCTACTGGGCTCTGTCATATCTACATTTGAAACTGTGTATGGAGCGAGCATGTCTCCACCACATCACTTCCTAGTGCTTTCCATTTACTAACTGGAATGTGTGTGTGTGTGTGTGTGTGTGTGTGTGTGTGTGTGTGTGTGTGTATAACGCACACATACCCCCCTGCCATAAATTATATTACAACGCTACAAGAATATGTTTGGTATAAACAAGCACATGATTTTGTGAAGGCTTGGGGGCGGCAGTTTACCTAAGCTGAGTGCCAGGGTATATTTGCCTCTACCTCAGCTGCTCACCTCATATTGGCTCAGGTAAGGAGTTTTTTATTCATGAGGTACCGCGTAATGCCGGTAATAACTTAACACGTTGTTAATGATAACTAACACAGCTCTCTCCTGGTGCTCACTCACCATATACTTACAGTAATCATCCCTTAATGCATGAAGGAATGGAATTTAATATTTACCATATTGTTGGGGAGGTAAGATGCTGCCCTGATCGACGCATGCGCAGTCCTACGCTCGGCCGCAGGCGTAGCGGTTGAGTGCAATATGCGAAAAACCTGACGGAGTACTTTGGTTACCATTAATAATTGAGTGCGGCAGAGCTTGAGTGAATTAATTGTGTTGGGTGGTTGAGTGCGTTTCTTGCATGAAGGCTATTCAGTGTATAGAGGTGACTAAATATTTATGCATATACATATAGTTGGTTAAGTGAGTTGATTGTTGTTGTTTAAGATTTAGCTACTGGGAACAAAACGTTCCAAGTAGCACGGGCTATGGTGAGCCCGTGGTGGACTTACCTGGCACAGGAGCGGGGTTGTTACTTCGAGTTGATTGCATCAAGCTATGTAAAGGTTGTTGTTTTAGATTCAGCTACTCAGAACAATAAGTTCCAGTAGCACGGGCTTTGGTGAGCCCGTATATGTAGAGGTGAACAAGAGCGTTGATATAACAGAGTTTGGGGAGTGTAAATGTTAAGTATACAGTATGGTGAGGTGTTCACCCTCCACCACCACACTCTGGCCGCACTATCCTGCAGGCGGCCATGGTGCTCTAGTCACCATCCGCCTCAACTTGTAGTAAAACTCATCAACAGTGACTATCACTGCGGGGTGAAATATTTTATTATGGAATATTATTGTCGAAGGCGTCGCTCTGGGGAGAGTGGTCGTCTGTTACTGGTGAGGGGCGCGGTAGTGTATGGCGCCCTCCATCTGGCCTGGGGTGAGGCGCCCACACCCTGCCGCATCCTGGGGTGAGGCGCCCACACCCACCCTGCCACATCCTGGGGTGAGGCGCCCACACCCACCCTGCCACATCTTGGTCTGACCAGAGCCTCCGGGCTTCATTCATAATCCGAATTTCGTTGTGATATATTGAGTGTAGAGCCTCACTACACAGGTCCACGTTGTATGTGTCTCCACAACACAGGACGTGTAAAACCCGTGTAGTGCTACGGACTACCCTCGGGGACCACCGGGTTCCTTCACGAACCAGACATTACTTGCGTCTCTCCGTCCCTCTGCCATCTCTCCTAACGTATTTTCTTCGGGATTAAGGTTCTGTTAAGTAAAAACAAAAATGATAATCATGAGACACAAAAGCTTGGAGTGTAGATATTATTTATAAAACAATGTGTTAGTAAAGTGAAAGTTGTATAGTTGGGTGGCGATGTATTTAATGGCCGTCCATGAGGAAAAAGAAGAACAATTCCCGACAACCAAGCCTAAGGCTATGATTGTTAACACTATGGCCGCTCCCATAGGTGTACAGTATATTCATATATTGGCAAGTACTTGTATTTGCAGTTTGTGGGTGAGGCACTTGGGACCAAGGGGTATATATATGCATCGATATATATCTCATTTCTGGCACCGCTCGTGTACCAGGTAAGTTACGGGCTCACCATAGCCCGTGCTACTTGCCCCGCTCGTGTACCAGGTAAGTTACGGGCTCACCATAGCCCGTGCTACTTGCCCCGCTCCTGTGCCAGGTAAGTCCACTACGGGCTCACCATAGCCCGTGCTACTTGCCCCGCTCGTGTACCAGGTAAGTTACGGGCTCACCATAGCCCGTGCTACTTGCCCCGCTCCTGTGCCAGGTAAGTCCACTACGGGCTCACCATAGCCCGTGCTACTTGCCCCGCTCGTGTACCAGGTAAGTTACGGGCTCACCATAGCCCTTGCTACTTGCCCCGCTCGTGTACCAGGTAAGTTACGGGCTCACCATAGCCCTTGCTACTTGCCCCGCTCGTGTACCAGGTAAGTTACGGGCTCACCATAGCCCGTGCTACTTGGAACTTGTTCCGAGTAGCTGAATGTATAACAACAACAACAACATGCCATTTCTGGTGGTATAAGAGGGCTGGAGTACACTTGGTGGGTGGTCAGTGTGACAGTGTCTCAGCCTTCACTAATAACACGCGTGCAGTTGCAACCTGTCTTCAGGCTATGTTCACTCCATCCAGCCGCCGACCCCAACACCACGTTCATCAATTTTAAAATGTTATTTATTCAAAATAGGAAGTTTCTCAAATACAAATTAATATTATTATTATATATTACCGTTCTGGTATCAGGAACGGTTAAGGGCCACAGGGCTAACAGCACTGCAAACTAGGCACGACAGGGCGGATCTCATTGAAACTTTTAAAATACTGAACAATTCCAGGGACCTGCCCGAAACGCTACGCGTACTAGTGGCTGTACAAGAATGTAACAACTCTTGTATATATCTCAAAAAAAAAAAAAAAAAAAAAAATGGTGGATGTTGATCCGGACCATCCGGATCACGGCGTGTGATCCGGATGTGTGTGTGGATGAGTGGTCCACACGGACCACTCCTTCAGAAGGTCAGATGTAACACAAACAAGGAGCAACGGGTTCAAGCTTAACAAGCCACAATGTAGGGCTGAGAAAAGGTGATGCTTCTTCACCCACAAGGTTATAAATCCATGGAACTACCTACCCGCCAAAGCCGTACATGCCAAGACTCTTTTTTGAATTTAAAAATCAAACTGGAAAAGATTATCAAGACTGGGGGGGGGCACTCGACAAGCCTCCGGCTTTCTGTCTTCGTCGAGGTCACTAGTGGTAGTGGCCCTCAGGTAAAAAATTTTTGCAAATATATATTAATGTAAAAGGATTGGCTAGTTTGTTTAAAAACGTTAACAAGGCTATTTATAGGGATTGGCTAGGCTATTTAAGGGGATTAATTAGCCTTTCTCAGAAACACTTGTTCACTAAGAATTATAATGTAGTATTGCCTTGTAAAACTTATGTATATATGATTTATATTGTATTTTCTCAAATAAAGAAAACAAAATAAGGTAAAGGAGATGTGGTAGGAGCCGTTACTGGTGACCAGACAAAGGTTTTGACAGCGAAGGGTTTCCATTAGGCTTATGATATTTTAGGTGAATTTAGTTATGCTAATATAATTTTAAATAAATGTAACTCGTTTTTACAAGACTGTAAGGCCTCTTAACAGCCTAATACCCTTCCAAGTAGTTTAGGAAGGGTATTAAGCTCTAAAATTAGCTATGCAATTTTAGAGCGAAATTAAGTAATAATTAAAAGGCAAGGACTTATTCTGCCGTATATAAAGTTTTGTTTAATATTACATACATAGTGAGGCGAGACAGACAGACACAGACCGTGTATATAGATTTTGACATTTTACATTCTTAAATTTAATAATCATCGGGTTAAATTCAAATTTATAGTTGATGCTTCAAACGCTCATGGAAATATTAGTACAAATTAATTTAATTACATATGTCCCATGCTGAAAAATAGCTAATTCAGTCAATATGCCATAATATAGCAGAGGGGATATTCCTATTGTTTTGTGAAGGAAGTAACATTTTAAATAATTTCGATGACTATGATATCCACATTTCTTCCCGTGATAGCGCAATGTTTTAACAAAATGAGTGTGTGAGTGTGTATGTGTTTGCCAGTTTTGTGCTTATTATATACCACATGTGACGTATGGGCCTCACAGGTTACAGGCAGCATGCAGGCCTCATGTTGCCACGGCCTATGTGCTATTATTATGACATCTGAACTAGGCCTCAGGCTGCTCATATGAGAAAGTTTGCCGCTGTTTAATCCTCCGTCGTCTTTGTAGGCCAGGTTCGTGGCCTGGTAGATTCTTGACAATAAAACCTTGTATTAAATGTTATGGGGGAGGTGCCAGTGGAGGAGGTGGTCACGGGTCGCCACTGGAGGAGGAGGTGGTCACGGTTCGCCACTGGAGGAGGAGGTGGTCACGGGTCGCCACTGGAGGAGGAGGTGGTCACGGGTCGCCACTGGAGGAGGAGGTGGTCACGGGTCGCCACTGGAGGAGGTGGTCACGGGTCGCCACTGGAGGAGGTGGTCACGGGTCGCCACTGGAGGAGGTGTTCACGGATCGCCACTGGAGGTGATGGTCACAAGTCGCCACTGGAGGAGGAGGAGGTGGTCACGGGTCGCCACTGCTACTCACAGGAGGCGTTCGTTCAGCTTGTAGTGTTGCACGGCCTGGAGGTTGCAGCTTGCTGCCTCAAGTCCTCGCCTGTGGTCGGCGTTCAATCCCCGACCGTCCAAGTGGTTGGGCACCATTCCTTCCTCCCCCCCTTCCCATCCCAAATCGTTATCCTGACCCCTTCCAAGTGCTATATAGTCGTCATGGCTTGGCATTTTCTCGGGAGACATCTCCCGTCACGCAGGGTGCAGTCGCGCCTCCACAGATCTCCAGGATCAGCTCTTGATACTGGTAATAGCTCAAAAGGACCACCACTTACGGGCTATTCATGCTCGTGCCACCTTTTGGGTGGCTTAATCTTCATCAATCTTTGGCATTTTCTCCTGATAGTTACTTTCCCTTCGCCAGTGGCCTAAAGTGAGCTCTTCCCTGGTCGCTCACTCCTGTATAACTCAAGATATATTTAATTACTAACTGAAGAACCCAGCATTGATTGTATGAAGAACAGTTGCGTATCTTTCCTACACACACATACCAAATTATCGCCACATATATCATTAGGCTTCAGTAAGGAACACTTCCATATACGCGGTCACTAACATCGTGCATCATGTACTAAAACCGATCATCATCGTGTACTAAACCATCGTGTACTAAAACACGATCTTCATTCTCATAACCAAATATTAACCTATCTAACCTAACAAAACCTAATCATACAAAATATAACTTTTTCTAACCCAATCTTACCTAGTGTGAAACAACCCAGCCTAACCTGTGTCAGACTAGCCTTACATACGTAATTGATTAATGTAACCCAACCTGTATCATACTATCGTAGTTTAACGCGTGAACCTAACCCAACCTAATCCAATCCAACCTAATTAAGTTTAGTGCAGCCTGACTGAATTTAATCTTACCCAAGTAAACCTAACACCATCAAGCCTAACCTATACAAACATAACCTATGCTATTCCCATTCTTACCTAATATATCTATACCTAACCTAGCCTAACTCAAGTCTAACTTAGCCTAATCTAACATAACATGATTTAAAACTAACCTAAACTAATCTAACCAACGCAGCCTAACTTAAAATTTTCTAACCTCTTAATGTAAACCTAAGTTGACCAAGCCTAAGTTAACCCGAGTTAGTGTAGAGCTGTAGCCTAACTCTGTCATGATCTACCCGATACGCTGCCATATTCCCTAATTCAAGTTGTACTCCAATATATGGTAAGTCTGCAAATTTTAACTTATATGCGAACTTGTTAACAGACCTACAGAATGTTGCAGCAGTG